>NW_023330441.1:0-113510 GCF_011100685.1 Canis lupus familiaris
CTGTGTGTCAACTGTACCTCAATAAAGCTGTCAGATAACACACACAAGAACTATACATATGTTATCACCCCTCTCTTTGTTTGAAATATAAAACACAAATGCAGAAGTCCCTAAAACATAAACATGAATTATTATAATGAATTATTATAATCACCCCTATACCTACCACTAAGATCAAGAAACAACATTAGAACATTTTCAGCATCCCAGATGCACCTCTCCCACTTTTCCCTGCAAAATCACAACTTCCTCCCTCTTCTCAGAGATAACGTTATCCTGTTATGATAATCATTTCTTCTTTTTCTTTTTTTAGAGAATAACTGTACTATCTAAGTATGTACTGCCCAACAACATAGCTTAGTTTTTACATGTTTGGGGGTTTTATATAAATACAATGTGTTTTTCTGTGTATTTTCTTTCCTTCAGTAACATGTTTTTAAGAGTTATTCACAGGGCACCAGGGTGGCTCAGTCAGTAAAGTGTCTGCCTTTGGCTCAGGTCATGATCCCAAGGTCTTGGGATCAAGTCCTACGTGGGGCTCCTTGCACAGCAGGGAGTCTGTTTCACCCTCTGCCCCTCCCCCCACTTGTGCTCTCTCTCACTCTCTCTCTCTCCCCAATAAATGAAGTCTTAAAAAAAGAATCATTCAGAGTCTTTTTTATTGCTGAATAGTATTCTATTGTATGAATATACCACAATGTATTTATCCATTCTGCTGCTGGTAGACATTTTAGTGTTTCTAGTTTGGGACCATTAAAAATAATACTGCTGTCAACATTCTTTTAGGTGGATCCCTATGTATTGTACATGAAATAGAGTGAAATTTCTAGGTCACAGGGGATACTTATTTTTGCACTTATTTAATAATTTACATACTACCAACAGTATATGAGAGTTCCTATAGCTCCGTATCCATGCATTCTCTTTATAGCACTTAATCCTACCTGAACATTTGTTTACTTTTACTTTTTTAATGTCTATCTTCCCCCACTGTAGACACTTCCATTAGAGCAGAGACTTTGCCTTTCTTATTCACTGCTCTAGTCCTAGCACATACAACAGTGACTGGAACAGTGCCTGACACACAACTGGGGTTGAACTAGTAGTTGTTGAACTATCTAATGAATAAATGAAAATTCCAGCCAATTAGTTTCAGCCAGGGCTAAGCAGAAGGATGTATTGCTCAATGACTCCAAAAATACTTATATATTATGTACTAAAAAATGATATACAATTGCTTAATTATGAATATAAGTCTAACAGAAAACTATGTGTAGATACAAAGAATAAATGTGGAAAGAAATCAAAACTTAGGAATACTTGTCTTGGGATACCAAAGGGTCTTTTTCTCCCTTCTCCCCACCTACCCTACCCCCTGCCTTTTATGCATTTTCCAAAATTTCTCCAATAAATATATGAATTTTGTAAAACAAAAAAGAAACTTAAGAATATATAATATCAATGAAAAAGGAACTACTGATGTATACAATAACATGGATGAATCTCACAGACATAAGGTTGAATAAAAGAATACTTTATTCTATTTGTCTGAAATTCAAAAAAAAAAAAAAGGCAAAAACTAAATCTATGGTGACAGAGAAAAGACAAATAGTAACCCTTGTGGGGATTCTGACTGGGAGGAAACTATCTAGAGTGATGGAAATATTCTCTATTTTTAGGAGACAGCTACTTAAGAGGACACATATGCAGAAAATTCATCAAGTTCATCAAGCTATAAACTTAAGATTATACACTCTTTGTACATATATTACATTTCAATTAAAAAAAAAGAAAAGAAAAAATGAAAATGGGTTTTATGAATTTCTAATTTTCTGTAACCATGCTATCTATATTCCAATTAAAATAAACACTAGAGGTTCAGAAAGCTTTTAAGTGTGTGAATCAATAAAGCAGTGTTAGATTTGTAAGCCAAATTCCTCATACTACATAGAAAAAGCAAAATCTTCTTGTGACACTTTGAGTCTTTTGCTGTCCTCTTCTTCAAATTCCTTCACATTTTTCAGCATGAGACATATTGTACACTTAGGATAGAAGTTTGGAAATAAACTAAGAGGTGAATGTGTAGCAGAGCTTTTTTCATTCCAAACAAATTTGAATTTTCTGAAATCAGTGATAATAATACTGCTCTCAGCAAGACAAATGCTGACAGCAGTCACTTAGAAAATGAGAAACATGCCATGTGGCCAATATGTTAGGAAAAATGTTTCCCTTTTTCTCAGTGCCTTTTGGAAAAATAGTTATTTTCTATATCTGTTTGACACTGTGGCAGACATATATGTCTTAGATACATGCCTCACTATAATGCTGATAGGGGTTTTTTTTTGGTTCACAAGGAACTTGTCTACTTTTTGTCAATTGATAAAATCAGTATTCAAAATTACTAGTCCACTATCAAAAAGTTGTTACTGAAAAATAAAATCTATTCATACATTTGTAATGACTGCTTGACTACTCTACATTTTAAAATATAATATACCAAAAAATAAATAAAATAAAATTAATATACCTTAAAAAAAAAAAAAAAGCAAGTTTTAGCTGCTCAACTACTAAGTGGGACTCTTCTGTGCCAGGCACTTTAGTAGGTAATGAGGACAGAGAAAATGAATGAGATACAAATCCTGCCCTCAAGAAAATAATAGTGGAGTAGAGAAAGATACATAAGCTGATAATGGTACTTTACAACAGACAAAACCATGAGAATGTGAATGAATTAGCTTTAGATTAAATTGGCAGTGGTGCACAGGATAGACTGTTAAGGGGAATACTGGAGGCAAGAAAGCACTTGGAATACTAATCATGAGCTAGAAGTGAATTAATGAGGAACTAAAAAATAAAAGAACAGAAATAAATATTTCAAAGAAAAAAAGTTGAAGACTAGGCAACTAACTAGATGTAAATACAGAGAAGGATGAACCAAGATATTCAGTGGTGATACCCATGGTCAAACACTGGTGACATTACTCTGAACACAAGAAGAGCTTATTTAGAGGAGGAGAAGGTAATATGCTCAGCTTTGTAATTTACTTCCAAGATATTAAGGCAGAAAGTAAGAATCTGGAATTCAGGCATGAAAAGGCTCAGGTCAAAGATTTGAGAATCATCTTCCTAAAGGCACAAAACTTTTGGATTACGGATGCTCATAGTGGGAGAATACACAGGACTCTCTTTTAGGGGACAGGAAAACAAGAGAGACAGGCAAGTCCTAAAAGCAGGAACAGAAACGTGTCACAGAAGAAAATTTCCAAGAAAAATAGAGTGCTTGCTAAGTGTCAAGTTGCTGCAGTCAAGACAATGAGTGAGGACTAAAAGAAGTAGATCTGGCCATTAGAACACTGGTGACCTTTACCAGATGCTATATTGCCAGTGAGTTTGTAACTCTACGCTCTGCAAATATTATCTCTGTTAATGATTGCCTCTTGTTTTTTTTTTTTGAGTTTCTACAGAACTCTTCTTGTACTTTCTAACAGCACTTACCACATACTATATTATACCATAGTTGTATCTTTAATTCTCCCTTGAAGGAGTACTCTAATTCTCAAATACCTAGTGAAGAAACCCCAAATTACTTCTTGAATAAAAAATCAAATGAATGACCCAAAACAGGATAAAGAAGCAAAGAGAAAATGTTATATACTATTTAATGTTTACCATCAGTAAAGCCAGATACTTACTAAAAAAAATTAGTAAAAAGCAAACTTATTACAAAATGGTTGAAAAAAAAAAGAGAAAAAATGGCTGAATATAGGGTCACAAAGATTATTCTGCCTATTTCAAGATGGCAGACTGAGAACTGGCTGGTTTTCCCTCCCTACATCAAATCCTGGAAAAGACAAAGTTAATTAGCAGTCACACAAGACAAAAGGAATTGAAGAGCTAAACACTGGGAATAATTCTGTGACGTACAACAGACTAAATAAATTAAAGGGGAAAATCCCAGGCTAAGACCAACATGGATCTTATGGGGTAATAGAAACACAAAGGACAACAGAGCTACCAGTGTTCTATGCCCAAAGGCTGAATACAGGAACAGAAAAGGGCCACGGGAAAATCAACAGTGTTATTAGATAGAATACCACTGTGGGTACAGCCAAATCAAATCAACCAATGTTCATCTTCTACATAACACCTCTGGCAGCGACAGAGGGCAGATGACCCCAGGAGGGAGTAATGTGTACAAGATCTTAAAGGGATGGGCAGTGTTCTCGGTGGCTGGTGACACCTGAAAAAAGGGAAGCATTCATTCCCAGATTAGCCACCAGGATACCTAGTTCAGAAATATTTCCTACTTGCTCCTTTACTTTCACTGAAAATCAAGTGAAAACTCCCATGGTGTTTTAGTCTTCTTCTCAAGTGGGGAGCATTAACAGAAGCAGGAGAAAGTCTAACAAGGAATTTCAATGATAAAAATGCTTATCCAATCACAGAATGAGCAAACTCTCCAGGAATGTAAATCTCATTTAAGATAATACAGGCTCAACAAATGAAGAACACACTCAAATAAAGAGTTAAAATATAATCAGAATAGGATTTTAAAGCAACTATGTTGACTTCCGCTTCTAGCCATAATGTAGAAACAGGAACCAGATGTACCCTTCGCTTAAAACAACTAGAAAACTGGCCAAAATAGTTCAGACACTGGACAATAGACACATAGGACTGTGATCCCTGAGTGAGGGGAAACTAATGAGGTTAGGTCTATGATCTGGCCTTCTGTCTGGAGACACATTCTGGACTTCACAGCAGGGACAGAGATCCCATGCAGAGTCTGGCTGTTTTGTTGAGTAAAGGAGAAGGAATTAAAAGACTGAGATTTCGGGAAGATGTGGGGCAAAATTCTGGAGAGAAGGGAACTATTCAGTATGAAAAGCTTACAGATCTGGTGTAGGATGTCATCAAGTCTTTTGTAAATATTAAGACATAGGCACAGGATACAGTCCTACAAGGCTGGACAAAGAATGATGGGGTGCTGTAGCTGAAAGGCTTCCAGAGCTGAGAATGGGAAATTTATCCAAATTTCCACCTGCCAAAGTGTACAGTTCTCACTGATCATTCAAAGTATTCAGTAGAGATCTTAGAAGGATCACACCTTAGCAGTGAGGCTAACCTATCTCTAGTATAAAGGTTATATTCTCACACCAACTGTAACAAAACTTGAAAGGATCAAACAACTGTAAGTAACTTAACTGTCTACCAAAGCTCAACACTCGTGAAATGAAAACAAAATCCAGACTTGTAGGTCTAAAAGTTCAATGTCCAGCATCCATAAAATAAAAAAGTATTAGACATACCAAGAAGCAGGAAAATGTAACCCATAAACCAGGAGAGAAAAAGACAATAGAAACAGATTCAGAAATGATGGAATTACTAGACAGTAACATAAAATGTATTATAATTATGTTCCAATATTTAAAAAAAATATGGTGATGAGAAAAAAGTATCTAGAGAGGAATATATATGTTTGATATCTTCCCAGAGATAAGGGAATATAGCACATTTAAAATAGGAAATGTGAAAAAGAATCAGTTGGAGAACCTGGAAACCAAAAAAATGTAACTGTTGAAATACAAACCTCAACTAACTTGAGAAACCTGATGCCTCAGCAATGGAAAACACTTTGAATTAATATGATTTACCCAGAACCCATCAAGGATTTTGGCACTGATGGTACAGGAATTCTGAAAGCTGTGTTAGTGAAGATAAAATAAGGGTGACCAGATGAAGGTTTTTGTTTTTGTTTTAAGATTTTATTTATTTGAGAGGGCATGAAAGCAAGTGGGAGGGAGAAGGAGAGAGAACCTGAAGCAGATTCCAGAGTGAGTACAGAGCCCAATTCCAGGCTCAATTCTACGACCTTGAGATCAAAACCTGAGCCAAACCAAAAGTTGGATGCTTAACTGACTGAGCCACCCAGGAGCCCCAGCTGAAGATGTTTTAAGAAGCAATTCAATCCTTATATCTCCCTTCTCCTTCTATGTAACTGGATTAGTGCCCTGTCTTTTACTCCAGGAGAAATCTAGAGGCTTAATCTCTTGAGGAGGCTTGAGTCTCTGTTTCTCTCTCTAGAAATACAGGGTTTTTTTAGACGTAAGGCACTGTTGAGGAAGGGATACCACACTGAAAACGGGATTAGGTAAGCATATGTATACCTGATACTGACATGCCTCAGTCTTCCTTACCTCTGAAGCCAAAACTATGGCACTCAGGCCTTTAACTTTTGAGTAGAAGATTGGAAGAATATTCTCTTGGGACTCTATCCATTCAAGAATAAAGATACAGGGGATCCCTGGGTGGCGCAGCAGTTTGGCGCCTGCCTTTGGCCCAGGGCGCGATCCTGGAGACCCGGGATCGAATCCCACATTGGGCTTCCGCTGCATGGAGCCTGCTTCTCCCTCTGCCTATGTCTCTGCCTCTCTCTCTTTCTCTCTCTGTGACTATCATAAATAAATAAAAATTAAAAAAAAATTTTTAAAAAGAATAAAGATACAAAAATTGGGACTGTCCAACAAAAGAACATAATCAGATCACTCCTACAGTAAAACATATAGCCAACAAATCCCACTGGCTTAGTTTGGTCAGCCTCTTAGTTCCTCATTGCTAACTAGGAATTCACAAACAAGTATGTCTGTTAAGCATCTAAAGAAAGTAACATGAAACATATAACATCAAAACATACATGAACAGAAAAAAAAAATCAACTTGGAGGAAAAAAAGAGACTATATGGGGCCCCTGGTGGTTCAGTCAGTTGGGCATCTGCCTTTGGCTCAGGGCCTGGGATCGAGCCCCAAGTCAGGCTCCCTGCTCAGCCAGGAGTCTGCTCCCTCTCCCTCTGCCCCTTCTCTCCCCTTCACTTATGCTCTCTCCCTCAAATAAAATCATTTTTATAAGAGACTATATAAAGAAATATAATGAAATTATTGTTGTTCTCAGAGAGCTAAGACATTGTAGAATCATCAAATAAAAAATGGTGTTATTTAAAAACAACAATGAAGGGACAAAATAAACTCACAGGTATTAAAAATATGATAGCAAAAGAAAAGCTGGAATAAAAAGTTCATGAAATCTCCCAGAAAGCAGAGCAAAATAAAAGACTTGGAAAAGAAGAGGAGGAATAAAGGAAACAAACAGAGCGAGAGAAAGGAAGGGAGAGAAAGCAAAAGTCAAGGGGTAAAGACCAGGGTAGTTAAGATCATGAATAACAGGCACATGAAAGAGAAGATTAGAGAAAATTAGGGAAGGAAAACTATCAGCTAAGTAATTCAAAGCAATTTCCTAGAACCCAAAGGATAAGGAGTTTGTTTAGATTAAAGGGCCCACCAATAATAGCCGCAACACCATGAAGTCAGAACACTGGGGACAAAGAGAAGGTCTTACAAGCTCACAGAAAGAAAACAATAATTCACAACAAAGGATCAGGATTCTGATCACTTTAAGCCTTTCAAAAGCAATCCTGAAGCTATAAAACAATGGAACAATGTCCTCATTATTCTGAAGGGAAATTATTTCCAACTTAAAATTCTATTCCGAGACAAACTATTAAGTATTATGGTAGCATGCTAGATCTTAAGACATAGAAGGTCTCGAAAATTTACTCCACCATATCCTTTTTTTCCCCCAAGTTTCTGCTCAAATATGTATCAAGGAGGCTTTTCTTAATTGTCTTTGGAAAAGGAACTCCTCTTCACCCTATCCTGGCTTCCCTATCTTCCTCATGTCCTCAAAAACACAGACAGTACATTTGTTTAATCTCCCGATCTGAAATACTCTCACTAAATATAAATTCCCAAAGGGCAAAGACTATATGTTTACTGACGTGGTCTGAGCACCTAGAACTGTATCTTATATAAAATGATCCTCAATAAACAATACATTGCTTTGATAGAAAAAAAACTTTTTTTAAACAAAAATAGACAATGGAGCCATAGCGTATTGAGGCTATTTGTTTATGAGGATAAAATGCAGGCATTTTCAGAATTACAAAGGTCTCAGAGGTCTCACTCAAGGATCTCTTTCTGAAAACAGAGAATATTCCCCAAAAGCGAAAGACAAAGCCATTCCCGATGTGGACTATGGTTTACCATTTTATTCTAAGTAGGGAATCTCTCTTACCACCTTAATTAGCAGATAAGATCTACCTCTGGTTGGTTCTCTCCTTTCACAAACAAAGAAGTAGCTTTCTCTGAATTAATTTGATCTTATTGAAATTCCTTAATAGAATGACTCACTTAATAGAAATTCATCCTAAAAGAAACAGAAAACACAGACTGCCAAAAGCCTCACATTAATAGAATTCAGCTGGGTATGGTTATGGCCAGGATCAGAATAGCTGATGCTTCTCTCTCTTCCATCTCTGTAGCCTAGCTGCAGCTGCCAGACATGGGAGAAGCTCGCTGCTCACAGCACAGAATGGCAGCTTTGAACCATAACTAAAGGCAGGCTGCCAGTAATCAGCAGGAGATAGCTGAAATTAAATAGAAGTTAACAGGAAAACTGGACCGCTTTTCAGAAACTTGTCTATTCAATTAAGGCCTGTTATGCTTCTATTTCCAAACATAAGAAGCCTAAAAACAATTTATTTAATCATCTCTGACAAATTCATTTCATTCATCAAATGTTCAGAAACTAAACTTCGTTTGCTAAGATTTACAAATATCAGCTTTGTAGACCTGGACATCAGCTGTGAACTTTTCTAGTGCAGTGGCCGAGTCACTCCATTTTTTCTTATAAATTCCCAGCATCATTCACAGCATCAAGCACACAGTACTCAATATACCCATAAACCCTCTCATTTTCAGAAGACAATGAGGTTCAGAAATGCTATATGGCTCGCTTAGGATATTTATACTAGAAGTTAGATCTAGGACTAACAAACAGACCTTATTCTGGAATTTTAATGTCTGACCCAATTTAAACAGAGAGGAGGGGGAGAGGAATGATAACTTTCTGAATCATGAATCATGCTGGCTCTTTCACATAGTTACTGGTTTCCCTTAAATGTCAGCTAGAAAGATTTACAAATAATCAATTAGATCTGACCTCTTTAAAGGTAACTACATTACATATGTCTAATAAATATTCAAAAGGACAGATCCTAAATTTTATATCCAAGAACAGTCTCATTTTTACTGCATGATTCAATTTTTGCATACCACCTCTGAAGAACACACACCAATTTAATCTTTCTACGTTGACATCTACCATCCTCACACATGTGAAAACAACATTCACCTGTACACCCACACAGTAGATTGTGTTCACCTAGTGAAGCTCCTAAAACAGGTGACCAGGATGTGGCTGGAAAGGCAAGTGGGGCCGTATCACCATCCTGATTCTGTACTCACTTTTGAGTTTATATTAAGACACTGGGGAGCCACAGAAATATTTCAAGCAGAAAACTACAAGGATTAAATCTGCAATTTAGAGAGATCATTCTGACAGCCACATGGAAGATGGGTTAAGAGAAAGACAAATCTTGAGACAAAGATATGAGGCTGCTGAAATGATGAGAAATAATGAGAAATTATCCAACTAAAGCCATGATAGGATGGCAGAAGTGATGGCCGAGTGAAGGAGCACTGCCACTGGATGTGGGCTAATAATTGTAAAACTTAAGAGTGATGCTGGTGTTATCAAGTGGGTAAAACCTTCAAAGCTTATTTAAACTCCTAAAGAAAGGCAAATGAATAACTTTTCTAACATGACCTTCGTGCTGTCAAGATAGTCATCAAAGGCTGCAAAAATTGTCCCTCAGGTTCTCTGAGTAGCCAAGTGTCTAAAGGTATTCTGCCTAAAACAAAGCCCCTTTTCAATTCCCCCGGCCAGCATCCTAATAGGTTACCACTGAAAGGGAAAGACAGGAAATGAATCAATAAACCTCAGGCACATGCTTGGCCTGGAAAGACACAGCAAGCATATCAAGGAGCAGAAATCTGAAAACAAAGGCCCTGGGTAATTTAATTACCAGACCGGAATCTGCTGACTACCGGTTTAATTGTTTGAACAGTGCCCAAATGTCTGACGAGGTGACCACCCTAGGATTTTTGCACCATTTACTGCATGTGACCACACAAATATGCGAAATACTCCTAAAGACTGTAGGAATCTTGAATAACCTTCCTTAATTACACCTGTGATTCCAAAGGACAATTTTTAAAGGGTCAAAATCTTTTTATAAATAATCCATGGCTCTTTTTGGCAAATTCAATGACCATTATATACGCCATGCTGTCAGGTGAAGAAAACAGCATCCTTCAGAGATGAGCACCAACTGCTACATATGAATTGGATAACAAAATTACTCAGATTAAATTTATATGCCCTTATTTACCATTACACTCTGAAAAAGTTATTTTAGAGAGGTGTGGGAGTTGGAAGAAAGAATGTAACTACAGGGTGGTAACTATCAGTAAGTACTCAAAAATTGCTCAGTACACTAGAGGAAGCCAATTTTCTCCCTTGATTCAGTTAGTATTTCCTCATTCAAGTTTATCTCCTGAAGAGTAAGCCAACAGAAAACTCCTTTCAAAAACTGAACAAAGAAGTCCCCCTGAATGCTTAACCTAGCAGTATTTTTGTGTTGGCTTCACCGAGTAAACCAGGTATATATGGCCAAAGTAGACTATTACATTCAACATTCATTCAATGAGTGTTTATAAAATGCTGTATGTGGTGTTAAATTCTCAGCAGCTTATAAACTAGTAGAGATAAAAAGATACACAGGAAGACCTTAAACCATAATGAAACACGGTATGTAGATAAATTCTAAGATGAGTTGTACAGGAAAAAGAACTATAATGGTATCATAAAAGAAAATCAATGTAGACGAGAGTAATCGAGAAAGGCTTCACTGAAGAAATGGAGCATCAGCTAGGCCTTGAATAAAAAGCAAGACTTGAATATGTAAAGACCAAAGCGCTTTCCAGGGCTCTAGATCAACAGGAGCACAGATCTGGAAATTTACACATTTCTATTTGGAGAACCAATATGGAAATCAGCCTAGTTATGGGTTTATGGTTATTAGATTTGGTAAGACGTCCACTGGCCAGTTTCCAAATTACTGAAGACCGGCTCAAATGCTTCCAATTTTCATGAAAGATAAAAGAGAATAGTCATTTTCACTAAAGTAGACAAAAGCATTACATGTTTTGCCTGGTTTTTGAGTTTTAATGACTACTAAATTTGATGGTATGTATCATAGTTCAATTCAATTAACTGAGACATGCTTAAGGGGATAAAGGGAGGGCAGAGAATCCTTCAAGCAGAAGAAAACAGTAATGTGTAAAGTCAGTAGGAGAGAAGAGGCTGAAGTTCAAGAATGTCAAGAAGACACATAAGCACAGTGGAGTTGTTAAAAGCTCAGGCTCGGAAGTCAGATTTCAGCTTCAAGCTTTGGTTATGCCACTCACTTACTTGCTCTGTGACTTAGGGAAACTGCTTAACTCCGTTTCCTCTACTGTAAAATGGAGATATTAGTAAGTCCCTATCTTATAAGGCTTTTCAGAGGACAAAATGACTATAGTATGTGTACAGAACTTAGCACAATGTCTAGCACATCTAAGTGTTTAAGAAATGATCATCTTTATTGTTTTTAAAGCCCGGGTATGTTAAGTGTAATCATGCTTGTTGGCCTTGATAAGAATCCTGGACTTTAATCCAAAAACAATGGAAGCCCCTGAAAGTTTTAACAGTTTCAATTGAATTTTTGTTGTAAATAGATGGGTGACATCGTATCTTTTATAAGAAACCCTAAAGGAAAAATTTACTGTAGAATTTACTACCAAGAAAAGTTTTGCTTTGAGGAATAGATATCCTTCTCTTAGACAAAACTCTGTAAATGACTGTCTTTTTCACCCTGAGAGCCAGAATGCTTACAGCCAAATCTGAAGTTCTTAGGCCCTACTGCCTGCATATCTGTTTCCTTCTCTCACCTCCCATGAGTATTTTCTACTCTTGCATACGTTTTGATTCAGCTCTTTATTCTTACTTACATTTTAGAATTAATGTTTTTGTATTATTCTCCTTTAAAGCTATTTCAACTGTTCATTGAATGAGGTACAATCTAATTAACCAAATAAAGGGCATAAATGCCATAACCTCATCATGCATGAATCATGCACTGTAAATGCAGTCCCAGCATGCTACCTCTATCATTCTTTGGTGTAAACCTCGTCAGATGGAGCAAGAAAACCAGATGGCACAGGAAACCTCTCTCTATGCAAAGCAACAGCAGATGAGGAGAGTGCAAAGACCTAAGGCCTTTCCTGAATTAGCAGGGCACAGTTAGGGCAACCAGTGCCAGGAGCAGAAGAGAACTGGAAAGTGGCAAGCTGCTGGGAAGTTATGTACTGGCTCAAGGTTAGAGGTTTGGTTTTTGTATATGAACATTTTTTTCCCCCGAAAGAACATCACAGTCTTTATAACCTGCAGTTGCTCCACTGTCTTATTTTCTCAGCTCACACGGCCTCTTTGTTGCTTCACTTATCTCCCTCCTGAACTTGGATCTCCTGGAGCCATTTCAACTCTGACCTCTCTGGCCATAGCAGCTACTACACACACTTGACCTTCTATCCTTCCAGTACTCAACCTGAGTCATTCTTATTGTCCTACTTTCTCTCCTCCTGAGACAGAAAGCACTGATGACTGTGAGTCTACCATGAACTCCCTCACTGCTAATTACTGATGCTTTTATTCATCCCTTGACTATCATATGAGCACCACCAGCTGCTCTAAACCTTTCCCCGCACTACAGTGTCTAATGTACTGCTCTTTCCCTGATGTCTCATCTGCTACATTACATAATGAATTAAATCTACATTAACAAACTCATCCTGCTTCTATTTTACCCCAAAGCTCTATCCTCAGCCATGTCCTCAGCACCAGCTCTAATTCTCACTGGGACCACACTTACGCATCATGTTCTCAGAGAAGGAGGAATTCCTCTCTTCTAAGTTAAACCATTCCCTCTGTGCTTTTGATCCTGTTATCTCATCTAACCAGGGACCTTGTTTCACCAATCATCCTCCTTTTCTTTGCAGCTTCCTCAAACACCAAAAACATCACCACAAACAAACCTTGACACAATACTGAATTCTACAGACCCTAATTATCCCTCAATTTTTCCTTCTCTCTTTCCTCAAAAATAATTTTATCGTATATCTTTCTTACTGTCCTAACTATCCATAGGTTTATTCTTGAAATCTGGCTTTATCTCTCCATTTACTTGAAAAGTACTCTCTTCAAAGTCAGTGGTGATCTACTGATGACCAAATACACACCTCCATGACTCCAAGCTCTCTCTCCTTTGTCTAATCAGGACAGCAACTGTCCTTACTCCCCAAGATTCTACTCCACCAATTCCACTTCTCCACTTCTAAAGCAAGCATAATCAAAACTCACTTTTAAGCCTTCTTTTCTCTGATATCTCATCACTAATTACAACCTCACTCATCACTTCTATGTGGATAATTCTAAATTCTATACTTCTACTAATAAACTTTTCTTTTACAGAAAAGAATTTACTGAGGTTTAATTTAGCTATAATAAAATGCAAATCCTTAGGTGGTTACTTAGATGAGATCTGATAATTGTATACTCTTTACAACCACCACTCAAAATAATTCTAAACATTTCCCATCACCCAAGATAGTTCTCTCTTGCCACCAGTCAATTCTCTCCCTCCCCAGAAAGATTGAAAAGAGACTTTCCAACTTCTATTACCATGTATTTGTGTTGCCTCTTCTAGAACTTCCTGTAAACAGAATCACAGAGTATATACTCTTTTGTGTCTAGCCTCTTTCACTGGGCATAATGTGTGTAAGATTTGTTCACATTTTTGCATGTCTAAGTACTTCATTCCTTTCTACTGATGTTGTCTTCCCATCTATTGCTATACCACAGTTTGTTTGGGATACATTCTCCTATTGATGGACCTTTGGGTTGTTCCCGATTGTGAAAAAGTTGCTGTGAACATTCAATGTACAAGTTGTTTCATGGACATTTGTTTTCTTTCCTTGTGTAAATACCTAGACACTGAATTTCTGGGTAATAGGCAGATGTCCATTTAACTTGGTAAGAAACTGAGAAACAGTTCTCTCAAATGGCTATACACCATATTACACTCCTACCAGCAATGTGTAAGAATACTAGCTCATATCCTCATTAGCATTTAGTATTATCAGCCTCTTAAATCTCAACCATTCTAGTTAATAATGTAATGTTATCTCATTGTAGTTTTTAATTTACATTTCTCTGATGACTAATAATGTTGAACAATTTCATGTGTTTATTTGGCCACATATGTTTCTTCTTTTGTGAAGTGCCTAATTCCTGTCTTTTGCCCATTGTTAAACTGAGTGGTAGGTTTTTTTATTTTATTTTTTTTATTTTTTTAGTTGCTGAATTTAAATTCTTTTTTGAATGGTGTCTGCATTCATATCTTCAACTGCCAACAGGTCATATCAAACTAAATGTCCTGCTGTTATCTCCAATACCACATTTAAAATCTAATTTGTACTTTTCTAGTTGAGAACCAGACCCTCTATAGCTGTCAACCACATCACAAATAGTCTTTAATCATGTTTGCTTTAAATTCTAACTCTGGTGGTTTTCCTCTTGACAGTCAATAAGACCTTTTGAGAGGTAGTAGAGTAAATTATTAACAAACAGGCTCTAGAATTGCAGGGTTCAAATTCAGGCTCTGTCACTTATTGGTTGTGTGACTTTGGACAAATTACTGAATCTTTCAGTGCCTAATTTCTAAGGTTTCTGAAAAGTTTAATAAATCATATAAAGTACTTTGAGTAGTACCCAACAAAAAGGGAGTGCTCAATAAATATTACTTGTTATATTTAGAACTAGAAATGACTTTTGCTTAAAATCTTTTCGACTCCAACAAATGACATCTTAATCTAGGCATTTAGCCTCTTACCTTTGGACAATTAAAACAGTCTATTAAATGGCCTCTTTTCTTCTCTAATTCAGACTACATATCCCTGCTGGATTTATCTTCCTAAAAAGTCCTTACGCACATTACCATGTTTTGGTTCTCAGATGCTTATTCTAAGAAATAATCTGAACCCTTCATCCAAACACTCTTGGTCTCTCACAACTGGTCTTTATACAGCTCTGTTAGACATCTCTTACATATGAGACTAGGGAAAGAATTCAAGAGTATTCAAAAGATTATGCCTAAAATGGAAAAGCGAGCAGCAGCATTTTACCATTTTACTTAGCGAAAAGGAGGTAAATCTAATCAGTTAAGAGAAGTGAAAGTGGTTGCCTCTAAGGAAGGGAAATGGGGTTGGGGAGGATGGGAAATTGATCTTGTTTCTAACAAACCTTGCAGAATTATTTCTTACATTGGTACATTTTTAACTTTCTTAAAAATAAAAACTTGGAAGAGAAAAATACAGACCAAAAGAACAAACAAACAAACAAACAAAACAAGGAACAAAGAAAGAAGCAAACTTGATTACTAAGTGGATAGCATAATGTGCAGTTTGGCTGTCCATACCTAAGGATAATCCATAGACGTATGGAAGGAATAGTTGGGCACATGCATTTATTTAGTGGAGGCTACCCTATTTGCAGATGGAAGAATTTGGATTTTATCCAAAAAACAATGAGAGATGAAGGTTACTGAACACAGTAGTAATGTAATAAAAATAATATCTGGGTAAGATTAAACAGGAATTATTTCAGAAATGTATTTGATTGGAAAAGAAACAGGGAGTGGTAAAACATGCGATCTTCATAACTGAGACATAAGGTGATGAAAGCCTAGATCAGGGTGATGACTGTGGAAACAGAAGGATTTAATTTCAAGTCACTTTTCAAGAACACAGAGTATGCTTTGCTGGCCAACTAAATATGAAACTAAGGTATTAAAAAAAAAAAGGATACAACACCCTCCAAAACAAAGTAGGCACTAAAGGAGTATTTGTAAAGTGTGATAAAGAAGAATTCCAAAGTTAGAAACATAAAAGGTAAATTTTAATGCATAGTTCTTAACACATAGTTTATACTGTTTATGTGATTTTTTTTCATCTAAGCCTCCAATTGACTTAAAAGATTTTTGACTCAATTCACTTAAAATCTTATACATATTTTTCACTACTTGATTAATGTTACGGATGGCATTTTTTCACTTCTGTTTTATTTCCTCATGGGCTTCATGTCATAAACTGGCTGGCTAGTAGACTGTTCTTGCTTGTACCTATCTGAATCTACAGTTTACTCTGTATTCCGTATTCACCCTATTTTATATTAAAAAAATAAACTACATACATTTAAAAATCCCAAAATTATATTTCAATTTCTATAACGCAATGTGATCCAAACTCTTAATATCAAAAGTCTTGGCAAGAAAGAAAATTTAGAATATTCCATTTTCACAGAAATGACATCTCACAAGTAATAGCCATCTCTCTCAAATAAATAAATGAAATTTAAAAAAAAACAAACTATAGCTTCAAGCCTTAAAAATATTCCAGTGGGTAAAGACTTAACCTCTTGACCCCACTGTTCTTCTCAACTACTTCCCCATTTCTAGTCTCCCTTTTTGCAGTAGAAATCCTTGTAAGAGTGGTATATTCTGCGCTCTCCGTTTTTCTTCTCTTATTTGCTGTTAAAACTCTTCTCTGTAGCTTTTGACCCACTCACTCCACCAAAACTGTTCTTACCAACTGCCAAATACAATGGTAAACCTTCATTCTTCATCTTTCTTGATCTATCCATTTGATACAGATGTTCATTCACACCACCCTCTTAAGAACGTTTTTTTTTTTTTTTTAAAGATTTTATTTATTTATTCATGAGAGAAACAGAGATAGAGAGGCAGAGACACAGGCAGAGGGAGAAACAGGCTCCCTGCGGGGAGCCCCATGTGGGCTCGATCCCAGGACCCTGAGATCACGACCCGAGCCAAAGGCAGACACCCAACCACTGAGCCACCCAGGTGCCCAATACCATCCTCCTAAGAACATGTGCCTCACTTGGTTACCAGGACATCGCATTCTGTGGTCTCCTTTGTTGGCTCCTATTTTCCCAAACTTTTAATGTCACAAACTTTTGCTCAATCACATGATCCTGAGATCACCTGAGCCAAAATCAAGAGTCTGATGCTTAACCAACTGAGCCAAGGCACCCTCTATTCATTCATTCCTTCTTCTTCTTCTTCTTCTTTTTAAGATGTTATTTATTTACTCATGAGAGACACATACAGAGAGAGACAGAGAGAGAGAGAGAGAGAGGCAGAGACACAGGCAGAGGGAGAAGTAGGCTCCATGCAGGGAGCCTGATGTGGGACTTGATCCAGGGTCTCCAGGATCAGGCCCTGGGCTAAACCGCTGACCCACCTGGGCTACCCTCCATTCTTCTTTCAAGGCATATTGTCAGTCTGATCACATAGCACTATGTGCACTGCTACTACTCTGCTGAGCCATCATCATCTCTTACTAGGACTATTGCAACAGCCTCCTACCTGATTTCTCTGTTTCTACCCTCCCTCACTACAATCTATTTTCAACACAGTAGCCAGAGTGGTGGTTTTAAAATGTCAAATTAGATTTAGATGTGACATTCTTCTTTGCTCAAACCCCTCTTATAGTTCTTATTTTATTCAAAGTAAGAGCTAAAGTCCTTACAATGGCCTACAAAGCTCCCAAATCTGCCCTGCTTCTGCTTGCCATTTGCCTTTCTGACCTCATCTCCTACTCTTCTTCCTCCCTCCTTACTCTTGCTGCCTCTTTCCAGCTATACTGGCTTCCCTGCTCTTCCTTGAACATACCAAGCACAGTACTCCTTCAGAACCTCTGGATTTACTCTTCCCTCTCCTGGATGATCCTTTCTTCCATAACTATCTGACTGTGCTTTCCAGTCTTTGCTCAAATGTCAGTCCGGCCTTCCCTGACTGCTCTATTTAACATTGCAATTACTTCCCTACTCCCCAATCACCCCCTTTCTTGTTCTACTATGTCCATAACACTTATCACCATCTAATATACTATATAATTTACTTATTTTTTATGGTGTCTATCCCCACACCAGAATGTAAGGTTTGTAACAGGGATTTTTGTCTGTTTTCTTCATTGTGGTAGTCCTAACCATATAAACAGTATGTAACACATAACTGGTTTTCAATAAAGATTTCTTGAGAAACTGATTAAACTGAATGAATAAGCAAATATAAGAAAGAACAGGAAACAGAGAAAAAGGGTAAGAACAGAAGACAGAAAAAAGGATGAAGGAAAAGAAAGAAGAAAAGGAGAGATACCTGCCACAAGTGATGCAACAAGTAACATGGTAAGCTAGATTTGTTTGGCTTCAAAGCCCATACGGTTCTGATTGTAGCATCAGTTAAAAAGCTTCTAAATAAATATCTTAAGAATTTAAATAAGTTTAATAAGCAGTAGCATGAAAAAGAAAAATTGTAAGTAAAAAAGGCAAGATACCTTTCCTGAAACACAATTAGAAAATGATTAAATAGAACTATTTAGGGCAGCCCTGGTGACTCAGTAGTTTAGCGCCGCCTTCCGCCCAGGGCATGATCCTGGAGTCCCGGGATCGAGTCCCAGGTCAGGCTCCCTGCATGGAGCCTGCTTCTCCCTCTGCCTGTGTCTCTGCCTCTCTCTCTCTGTCTCTCATGAATAAATAAAATCTTTTTTTTTTTTTTACATATCTATTTGCCCTTTATCTGAAGGTATGAACAGTTCTTTTTTTATAATAAATTTATTTTTTATTGGTGTTCAATTTGCCAACATACAGAATAACACCCAGTGCTCATCACATCAAGTGCCCCCCTCAGTGCCTGTCACCCATTCACTCCCAATCCCCCACCCTCCTCCCCTTCCACCACCCCTAGTTCGTTTCCCAGTTAGGAGTCTTTATGTTTTGTCTCCCTTTCTGATACTGAATAAATAAAATCTTAAAAAAAAAAAACTATTTAGAATTCAACTTTAAATAATACATTTCTCAAAACTACAGAAGTATACATAATTCTTTCTTTTATAATAGCTAAACTTGGGCAGCCCAGGTGGCTCAGCGGTTTAGTGCCACCTTCAGTCCAGGGCGTGATCCTGGAGACCCGGGATCAAATCCCACATCGGGCTCCCTGCATGGAGCCTGCTTCTCCTTCTGCCTGTGTCTCTGCCTCTCTCTCTCTCTCTCATGAATAAAATCTTTTAAAAAAATAGCTAAAATTAAAGATAATTTTGATAGGATTGGAAACTTCTTTCAACCAAGATACAGTAACAGCGAGTGGACTTACCCGCCCAAAACAACCCCCACAACAAATAAAAGACAAAAATATATGACACTGGTTTATAGCACACTGAACATGAGGCAAAGAAGAGTCATCCCTGACAGGCAGGAAAGAAATGAAGTAAGACTCATGAATACCCTCAACTAATGCCTTGAGAGAGAGGATGTAGGCCATAGGATAGGAAAAGGAGACACAGGCAGAGCCCAGCAGAGTCCCCGGGTTAAGGAGACAGAACTGAGAGTCTAAGGAGAACAAGCTGAATAAAGATAACAAAACAGAGCGTACCAAAGGAGAGAGGTGAGAACTGCAAAGCTCTGATATGTGAAGGTCCCCCTTGAGCATCCAGGAGAGTACTGGCACATATGTGAGAAAACCACTCAAGGCTAGAAAAAGAATCATCTATGAGGATTAAAAAAAAAAAAAAAATAGTGCCTGGTACCAGGAACACTGTCTGTTTCTACTGACCAGGCTAAAAAAGCTCCAAAATCACAGGGCATTGGGTAGAGTACTCCAAAGTGGGAAATAATAATACCTAGACTGAGCACTACTCCAATCATAAAAGGAAGACTCAAAAGATATAAACTGCTTCCAAGTAACTCAACTGTGTCCCACATCAAAGGTCAGGAGAAGGTATAGGAATACAAAAATATGTGGCAACCAGTAAGGTAAAACTGACAATGTCTGACATCCACTCAAAGACTACCAGGCATGTGAATAAGCAGGAAAATCTGACCAAAACTGGGGAAAAATATGAATGGTTTAAAACTGATTCAGCACTGATAGAGATACCAGAATTAGGGGATGTGGACATTACAAGTTATTAAAACTGTATTCCAGATGTTTAAAAAGCTAACTAAAGACATAGTAGATAGGGACACCTGGGTGGCTCAGTGGTTGAGCATCTGCCCTTGGTTCAGGGCATTATCCTGGGGTCCCGGGATGGAGTTCCGCATTGGGCTCCCCTCGAGGAGCCTGCTTCTCCCTCTGCCTATGTCTTTGCCTCTATCTCTCATGAATAAATAAATTCTTAAAAAAAAAGACATAGTAGTTATAAAAAAAGAAAGAAAAAGGCCCTAATCAAGTTTACAGAGCAGAAAATTGCAACATCTGAGACGAGGAATTAATGGCAAATGGATTGAGATTAATGGCAAACTAGACATTGCAGAAGAAAAGATGCTAGGACTTGAAGACCTACAAACATCAACTATCCAAAAGGAAATACAGGAAGACAAAGGAGTATTTTTAAATGGTAAAAGACATTAGTGAGCTGTAGAACAATTTCAATCAGCCTAATATATGTGTAATCAGAGTCTCTAAAGATGAGAAATGGGTGGGCCAGAAAAACTGGTTGAGAAACTAATGGCTGAGAGTTTTCTGGAATTGATGGAAGCTATATATTCACAGGTCCAGGAAGCTCAAAGAACAGAATCATGAAGAAAACCATACATATCATAGTGAAATCATTGAAACCAGTAGTAAACAAAAAACTATAAAAGCAGCCACGATATCAAGCCACATTACATACAGAGGAATAAAGAAAAAGAGGACAGCAGACTTTTTTTTCAGAAACAATGCAAATGGGAATACAGGAAGCAACATCTTTAAAGTACTGAAAGAGGAAAAAAAAAACCCAAATTAGAATTATATACCCAGTATAAATATCTTTCAAAAACAAAGATTTTAGACACACAAAAGCTGAAAGATTTCATCACCAACAGACCTGCATTACAAGAAATGCCAAAGAAAATCCTTCAGACAGAAGGAAAATGACACCAGATGAAGGTATGTATCTATACAAAGAAACGAAAATGAAAATGTGCATCTATATATAGGGATACAGCAATAATTTCACTAATAAATATGTAAGATTTTAAAAAATACTGCAATATCTTTAAAACATAATTGACTTTTTAATAAAAAATATTTTTTATTTATTTATGATAGTCATACAGAGAGAGAGAGAGAGGCAGAGACACAGGCAGAGGGAGAAGCAGGCTCCATGCATCGGGAGCCCGACGTGGGATTCGATCCCGGGTCTCCAGGATCATGCCCTGGGCCAAAGGCAGGCGCCAAACCGCTGCGCCACCCAGGGATCCCATAATTGACTTTTTAAACAAAAGCAACAACACTGTATTTTGTATTTTATAAAATAAGCATAAGTAAAATGTCTGACAAGAACATAAAAGCCAGGAGCTGCAAAATAATGGCATATTAAGACTCATGCTATATGTAAAGTGATGAATAATTACCTGAAGGTAGACTGTAAGTCAAGACTTGGACATGAATGTTCAGAGCAATTCATGTGTAATGGCCAAAATCCAAAACCAACCCAAATATTCATAGGAACAAATGAATGGATAACCTGGGGTATATTCATACAGTAGAAAGCTATTTACAATAAAACTACTTAGCAATGAAAAGAAATGGTATATTGATACAACAAAATGGATAAATCTTAAAACAATTATACTGAAAAATGCCATGCAAAAAAAAAGAGTATATGCTGTATGACCACATTTATAAAACTCTACAAGACACAAACTCATCTATAGCAACAGAAATCAGAGCAGTAGTTGCTTGGAGGTGAGGTGGGGCAAGATAGACAAAGGATATTTTGGGAATTATGGATATCTTGACCGTGGTGATGGTTTCTTTCACGTGTGTGTGCATGCGAAAGTGAATTAAGTTGTACACATTAAATAAAAGAAATTTATTATATATGAATAATTACTCACTAAGGCTATTTAAAAACCATTTTGGATTTAAATGTGCAGGTTAAAAACCAAAAGTGGTTAGACTACCTAAGTGTTCTGGCTCTGTAAGAATAAAAATATGTGAAAACTAGAACAAAATATTTGTAATTTTTTTAAGGGTTAGAATGGATCATAGAAACCAATTAATCAAAACCCTTCCTTATTAGGGATGAAGGAATCAAGTCCCAGAAAGGTATAATGACTTGCCCAGGGTCTCACAGCTATAGTCAGTATAATCAGTAGCTTACTAAAATGTATGAGCCAAAACAGAAGGGACTGGATTATTTCAGTCACCATTACGTCCCCTAAACCTACAACAATGCCTGGGACATAGCTGGAACTCAGTATTTGTCAACTGATTTTTCCCCTGGAAGGAAAGGTAAAAAATGAGGATAAAAGGAAAGAAAGTCCCCCTTGCAATAGCAGATGACAGAATTAAGCAATAGCTTTAATACCATAAACATCATGAACACAAGAGAATAAATTATATTCCACAGCTTTGTTTTACTGAATATTTTATTATATTGTAATGCTTAAAAATTTCTAGTTCATGTTGCCAACTCTTAAACAAGCAGGAAAGTCAATAGGAAATATTCCATTCATGAAGATTAGTGACATTTTCAAATTAAAAACAAATTTAAAGAATAGTAAATACTTACCAAAAATTTCTCCATTTTTGGCATATTCTGTCACAAGGTACAACATATTTTTGGTCTCCATTACCTATTGATAAATAATTCCACATTAGTCTGACAGGAAAGGATTGCAGTTCTATTATATTGCAGCTCAACATTCTATGGAGTTATTACATAAAACTAATAAAAGTATCAAATTTATGAATAATTCATAAGGTGGCAAAGTTTACAAGACAATAACTTTCTGCTAACACTTTTGTGAGAAATCTAGATCCTCACTTTTCCAAGTATGGTCCATGGACCAGCAACAACAGCAGCACTGCTCTGGCATCTGTTAGAAATGGAGAATCTCAGGCCCCTCCCCAGACCTGTTGACACAAAATTTCCATTTTAACAAATGGAAGATCAACTTTTTACCACCTTCTTATGGACTTTTCTAGCCCTTTGCTATATGGTAGACTGATTAAGAATAATAAAATAGAGCTCAATTTATCTAGCCTGTAGTCTAGATAATCTGGCACAATAGTATATTCCTCCTATTCTGTTGTAATATTATTACAAAGTACTGTTATTTTAAAAACATTGTTCAAAAGCTTCTTCCTAACTCCACTGCTGTACAGTTTTATTCAAATTAGTTTTTCTATGTTTAGAAAGGAAGCATGTCAGTGTCACAAACTTCGTATTTCAAACTATACTGAATCAAAAGGAAATTAATTTATAAGCTCAAAATGAGTGAATTTTAGATTCTTTGTAACATTATCTTTTTATGTACTGGCACATGCTAAGAATGAAAATTTAACTGCTGTCTACTGAAAAGGTGGAAATTAATTTTGCTTTAACATGAAGGTTTAAGACTATTCCCAATCAGGCCAGAAAACTAAGAGCTACCAACAACTGGAGTCTGAATAAGCTAAATAGTCAATTTAACTGCTTATTTAGCTCTAATAAAGATGGAATTATATGAATTACCGTAGTTTTAACCTCAGTTTGGCTTATAGTTCATCAGACTTCTAAGGATTTGGATTAGTTCCTTATAACTATCCTCTTTAGGAATTAAAAAAAAAAAAGCTTAAAAGGAGAAATACTCTGATATAAATATGACCAAAGAAGTCTGTAGTTTTAGAACTCAGGAACTGTTTTGAGTGGCACACCATGGTCTCTTATTCTAATGGTAATATTAATGGTCTCCAATGGTTTCTACACCTTTTTTTTTTAAGATTTATTTATTTATGATAGACATAGAGAGAGAGGCAGAGACACAGGAGGAGGGAGAAGCAGCTCCACTCCGGGAGCCCGACATGGGACTTGATCCCGGGACTCCAGAATCACGCTCTGGGCCAAAGGCAGGCACCAAACCACCAAGCCACCCAGGGATTCCCTGGTTTCTACACCTTTTTTTTTTTTTTATGATAGTCACAGAGAGAGAGAGAGGCAGAGACACAGGCAGAAGGAGAAGCAGGCTCCATGCACCGGGAGCCCGACGTGGGATTTGATCCTGGGTCTCCAGGATCGCGCCCTGGGCCAAAGGCAGGCGCCAAACCGCTGCGCCACCCAGGGATCCCTCTACACCTTTTTAATTGCAAGTCTCTATTAGTAACAAGTTGTTTAGCTAAACATGTATCACATATACATGTATGTGTATATACAAACACATATGCATATGTTTATATGAATATGAGCAGAGACACAAATTACATACTTGTGCCACTGTATAAACACATTATGTACATTATAGAATGCACACAAGAAGATAAATACAAAAAATAAGCGTAGGGTTCTAATATTTGCTTCTTATGCCCAAGGGACACTTGTGCTAACCCACGTGAGTGCACAGAATGGCGTGCCAGTATTAGCTCTGTGTGAGGAAAAAAAAAGCCCTGACCTGTAAGTAGCTCTCTATGGTGTAAATACTCCCACCAAGGCTGATTTTGAGCTGAATCGAAGAACATCTACAAATCTACCAATTAGTTCTTACAAGCTAGCACAGGCTGAGTCCAGCATACCACTGGGTGCATGCCTCACGCTATGGAGATCCAAGTCCTGGGCTAGCATACTATAACATTTTAGTTTAAAAATAGTTTTCCAATAGGGACATCTGGATGGCTCAGTTGGTTAAGCACTGGACTCTTGATTTTGGCTCTGGTCATGACCTCAGGGTTGTGAGATCAAGAAGCCGGTTATAGGCTTGGTACTGAGCATGGAGGCTGCTTAAGATTCTCTCTCTTCCCCTTCTCTTTCTCTCTCTTGCCTCCCCCCCCCGCCTAAAAAAAATAGTTTTCCAGTATAAAAATTCTAATTAGTGAATAGAAGTGTTTAAAAAATGTTTTGTATTACATATCATTCCTCAACATGAATTACTCTTTAAGAATCAGAGATGTTCCTTTTTTTTTTTAAGGTTTATTAATTTATTTTACGGAAAGAGAGAGAGCATGTGCAGATGGGGGGTGGGGGGCAAAGGGAGGGGGGGAGAGAGAAAGAGAATGAATCCCAAGCAGACTCTGTGCTGAGCATGGAGCCAGCCATGAGGCTGGATCCCACAACCCTCAATACCAAGACCAGAGATGAAACCAAGAGTCACTTAGCCAACTGTGACACCCAGGAACCCCAGAGAAGATCTTCCTTTAAAAAAAAAAAACACAGCTCACACTTGAGATGGGTACAATTTATTTTACAAAAATTGTATCTCAATAATTTATTAAAAAATGATTTTTTAAAAAATGACTCCTTTACTTTATCTGACAAAATAATCCAAACAAGATAAGATTTGGCTCTAAGTATTATAAAATATGCCACTAAGTAATATACTATTTTAACCTTTGTATTTCATAAAACATAAACAGTGTATTTTTTTAAATAAGCAAAACTGCCATATCCGCATTAATGGCATCACCACCAAAAGCCAACAGGGTTGAGCATCATCAATGCACAATTACAAACTTTTTTATTTTTATTTTTATTTTTTTAAGATTTATTTATTTATTCATGATAGACAGAGAGAGGCAGAGACAGAAACAGGCTCAATGCCGGGAGCCCGACGCGGGAATTGATCACTGGACTCCAGGATCGCGCCCTGGGCCAAAGGCAGGCGCTAAACCGCTGAGCCACCCAGGGATCCCCAATTACAAACTTTTTAAATTAAATAACTTAGTCTGAGACAACTTAAAATTAAGCTACTAGTTTTTTATTTCCTAATTTTTTACTTATAGAAAATGTGTGTGCTCAGCTTAATAAAAACCATTAATTATTCTTTTTTTATTGACTAAGAAAACTAACACAAAAGAGAAAAATAAAGCAAATGAAGAAACAGGTAGTGAGAAGCATGGAGTGGAATAAGGTTACATCTTACCTGATAAAGTTTGATGATGTGTGGGTGGTCTAACATTTTCATTATTTGTACTTCTCGGTAGATTTTCTCAAGGTTCACTGCATCCAGCTGAGATTTATCAATTATTTTTATCGCCACCTGTGTCCCAGACACAAATAAATATAATTATTATGATGGTTAACATTTTCCAGTTAAGAATCTTTTGTATATAGGGCACCTGATACTTTGCCTGTAAGTTCCTAAGACAACAAAAATACTTCTATTTTTTTAATTTTTATTATTTATTCATTCATGAGAGAGAGAGAGAGAGAGAGAGAGAGAGAGAGAGAGAGAGGCAGAGATGTAGGCAGAGGGAGAAGCAGGCTCCATGCAGGGAGACTGACGTTGGACTCGATCCCTGGTCTCTAGGATCAGGCCCTGAGCTGAAGGCGGCGCTAAACCGCTGAGCCAACCGGGCTGCCCCCCAAAATACTTTTTTTTAAAAAATTTTTATTTATGATAGTCACAGAGAGAGAGAGAGAGAAAGAGAGAGAGAGAGAGAGGCAGAGACATAGGCAGAGGGAGAAGCAGGCTTCATGCACTGGGAGCCCGATGTGGGATTCGATCCCGGGTCTCCAGGATCGCGCCCTGGGCCAAAGGCAGGCGCCAAACCGCTGCGCCACCCGGGGATCCCAATACTTTTAATTCAATGCTCATTCATTCAACAAGTACTTCTTAAACATCTATCACATGTGAGGCACTGTGGTGATTTTGTTTAGGAGTATCTTCAGTGTGCTATAGAGAATAACCCTGCAGAGTTACTTTAATAAAACATATTTCTCTTTTAGTATAACTGTAATGTTTTACCCCACTTATAAAATGAATAAAAGCTCAGCAGTGCCAACCAGTTATCTTCCTGCTGCAAAGTACCTGTAAACAAATGATCAGTCAAGTAGAAAGCAGTTTCTGCTGTACTGAAATATAGCTTTTCTAGAAAAGCAAGTGATAGATTCCAAAGAATCTAGACATAGCTTTTGGCAGGGGGTGAGGGGAGGGGGGGAGAGTTAAATATAAAGTATTAAAATCAATTTATATGAAAAATAGGGGATCCCTGGGTGGCGCAGCGGTTTGGCGCCTGCCTTTGGCCCGGGGCGCGATCCTGGAGACCCGGGATCGAATCCCACGTCGGGCTCCCGGTGCATGGAGCCTGCTTCTCCCTCTGCCTGTGTCTCTGCCTCTCTCTCTCTCTGTGACTATCATAAATAAATAAAAAAAATTAAAAAAAAAAACAACAAAAAGAAAAATAGCAAGTGGATTAAATTTAAGTTTTTATTTGAGAGAGAGTGAGAGAGTGCATGCACACGAATGGGGGTGGGGAGGGGCAAAGGGAGAGGGAAAAGCAGGAACCCAAAGTGGGGCTCAAACCCAGGGCCCCCCCATCATAACCTGAGCCACGCAGGTGCCCCTAAACTTTGTTTTAAAAATCAAAGTGCAAAAACTCATCTGTTAATAATTTGGTAATTTGTGACTGGGTGACGGGCACTGAGGGGGGCACTTGGCGGGATGAGCACTGGGTGTTATGCTATATGTTGGCAAATTGAACTCCAATAAAAAAAATTTAAAAATATATATGTATAAAATTTAGTAATTACTCTAGCTTCTGACTTCCATAAAAGAATCTGATTTAAAAATGTGGCCTCTTCCTATAGTAACTAGATAGGAACCCAAACCACTCCAAGGTTAATAACTTGAAGGGACTGCATTTGAAGGTGAATAACCAGGTAGTCAGGGATCAAGAATCATGTACCTTTTTCTATGCAATCAAAAAAGAAATAATTGGGATCCCTGGGTGGCGCAGCGGTTTAGCGCCTGCCTTTGGCCCAGGGCGCGATCCTGGAGACCCGGGATCGAATCCCACATCAGGCTCCCGGTGCATGGAGCCTGCTTCTCCCTCTGCCTGTGTCTCTGCCTCTCTCTCTCTCTGTGTGACTATCATAAATAAATAAATAAATAAATAAATAAATAAATAAATAAATAAATAAATAAATAATTTTTTAGAAATTGTAGCTATTTGGTTAGGAAATAAGCCATTCTGATTTAAGTAAAATTTTCAGATCATTGGGAACCACTCAAACTTGATTATAACAATTTCTGAAGAAACTCTAAAATGTACTTCACATTCTACCAAAAAGGATTACAAACATAATAAAAATTATCTCTACACAAAAAATGAGTTATCAATTATTGCATATGCTATAATAGTTCAATACTCCTAAAAGGTATCCAAGGCTACAGGACTCAGCTTATCAATTCACTTAATTCCTTCAGACTCCTGTTTATACATTTAGTTTTTTTCTTCTTTCCTATGGCTGCTTTGTCCTTTGTTGTTACCTCTTAAAGCTCTACTGTAAGGTTTATTTCTTACCAATCTCTATTTCAGCTTATTTTCTTATTTGAATTAACTGTAACCCAGACAAGAACTCAAGATTCCCAGGAGAAATAAGATTACTAAACACAATGCATGAAATTAAATTTATTGTCTAAGAAGAAAGGGGGTAAGTCCTTCTCTAGACAGTAAAATACATAGGTTTTGTGATATTTTCATTACATTTGATGGTATTTAATTCCATAATCAAAATATTCTAGAAAGTAAAAGGTGCTAAACTTTGCTAGATAAGGAGACTGATCAATATTGTACTTGATATTAAGGACATTACTGGACTACCTCAGCATTTATTTAAATTTAAATAGATTTAAAGCACCCCCCCCAATTTTATGATACAATATTATCAATTACTTTAGGTAAAAGCTGCCAGACAAAAGATACGTGTATATTTTAACTTCCCCAATATTCCATAGGAAGGTAATATGGAATTTCACAAACATGCTTATTTTGAAGAAAATATCTTGCCCTCCAATTGCTGGAGCATGTCTAGATATCTCATCACTAACAAAAAAACTTTTATAATGAAATGGGTCAGAACCAGCTAATAAATAGAAAAAGAGTATCTTGGTTATCATATCTTTAACATTATAATGTTACAAAGAAAAAACTTAGACCCTCGATTCCAATTTTTTTTTTAAAGATTTTATTTATTTATTCATCAGAGACTGATTGAGAGAGAGAGAGAGGCAGAGCCACAGGAAGAGGAAGAAGCAGGTTCCACGCAGGGAGCTTGATGTGGGACTCGATCCCAGGTCTCCAGGATCACGCCCTGGCATGAAGGCGGGCACTAAACCTCTAAGCCACCCCCTCAATTCCAATTAAAGCAAGGTATACCAAAACTCCATACTCTTTTGAAACCTTGGCCTCAAACAATAAAAAACTGAAAAATACATAAATTATCTAAATAAGCCTTAATAATAAGCCATAAATCTCATTATTTAAATTTTCTCAACCAAAAAAATCTGAAATGACAAAATCTAATTCTTCTATTTTATCTTCTAAATGTACAGACCACAAGTTCATATACTTGTCTCTTTACCCTGCTATCCCTTGCTTATAAGGATTATGAAAGAGTAAAGCACACTAAAGAAAAAGCAGAGCATGTGTTAATGTGTTCCTTTTTTAAATTTTTATTTATTTATGATAGTCACACAGAGAGAGAGAGAGAGAGAGAGGCAGAGACATAGGCAGAGGGAGAAGCAGGCTCCATGCACCGGGAGCCCGATGTGGGATTCGATCCCGGGTCTCCAGGATTGCGCCCTGGGCCAAAGGCAGGCGCTAAACCGCTGCACCACCCAGGGATCCCTAATATGTTCTTTTTAATAGGACTTTTATTACTGTGGTGTATCACACTGATTTGCAGATGCTGAACCATCCTGGCAGCCCAGGAATAAATCCCACTTGGTTGTGGTGAATAATCCTTATAATGTTCTGTTGGGTTCTATTAGCTAGTGTCTTGGTGAGAATTTTTGCATCCATGTTCATTCAAAATGCCATCAACATTTTTCACAGAGCTGGAACCAAAAATCTTAAAATTTTTATGAACCGTAAGAGAACCCAAACAGCCAAAGTAATGTTGAAAAAGAAAACCAAAGCTGGAGGCATCGCAATTTCATATTTTAAGCTGTATTACAAAGCTGTAGTCATTAAGACAGTATGGTACTGGCACAAAAAAACAGACACACAGATCAATGGAGCAGAACAGAGAATCTAGCAATGGACCCTTGCCTCTACAGTCAACTAATCTTTGACAAAGCAGGAAAGAATATCCAACGGGAAAAAGACGGTCTCTTCAACAAATGGTGTTGGGAAAACTAGACAGCCACATACAGAAGAATTAAACTGGACCACCTTCTTACACCATACACAAAAATAAATTCAAAATGGATGAAAGACCTAAATGTGAGACAGGAATCCATCAAAATCTAAAGAACTCAGGCAGCAACCTCTTCGACCTCAGCCACAGCAACTCCTTGCTAAACACATCTCCAAATGCAAGAGAAACAAAAGCAAAAATGAACTACTGAGACTTCATCAAGATTAAAAGCTTCTGCACAGCAAAGGAAACATTCAACAAAACTAACAGGCAACCTACAGAATGGGAGAAGATATTTGCAAGTGTCTTGAAAGATAGAGGGCTAGTATCCAAGATCTATAAAGAACCTATTAAACTCAACACCTAAAGAACAAAAAATTCAGTCAAGAAATGGGCAGAAGATACGAAGAGACATTTATCCAAAGATGACAAATGGCCAACAGACACATGAAAAAATGCTCCACATCACTTGGCATTAGGGAAATACAAATCAAAACAACGAGATACCACCCTTGCACCAGTCAGAAGCAAAGATGTGGACAAAGAGGAACCCTCTGACACTGCTGGTGGGAATCTCAATCTCAGAACCCTGAGATCATGACCTGAACTGATCTTAAAGAGGCAGACACTTAACCGAGTTCCCCAGGCACCTCAAAATTGAGTATTCAACCTCAAAAATTCAAAAATATGTTGAATTAAAAACAATAAAATACCTAATAATGTCATTTAAGTTATATTAAGAAATATCATTTCCACTGATATTCACAAAGATTAAAAGGTAAACATCCTTGTGAGGTAAGGTTCAACAAGATGGCCACTTTTATACACTGCTGGTATGACAATAAAACAGGTTATAATTTTTCTGAAATGTAATTTGGCAATTTCTACCAAGAACCTTAAAAATCATCCATCCTGGGATGCCTGGCTGGCTTAGTCAGTAGAACATGTGACTCTTGATCTCGGGGTTGTGAGTTTGAACTCCACACTGGGTGCAGAGATTACTTAAAAATAAAAATCTCCAAAAAAATTAGGTTAAAACAAAAAGTTATCCATCCTGAGGGAGTTTGGGAAGATGGTAGAGTAGAAGGATCCTGAGCTTACCTTGTTCCATTTATATACCAAGATAACAGCCACATTAGTGCAACTAACTCTGAAAACAACCCAAAGACCAGCAGAAAAATCAATCAAATTCACAAAATAAAACGATGTAAAGAAGACCATGACATACATAAATTTTGTGTGCATGGAGGGTAAAGGGTAAAAATTTAGTGCTTCTAGAATGGGTTCAAACTTAAGTAACCATCAACTTACTATAGACTGCTATATGCAGGAGATGTTATATATGAATCTAATGGTAACCATAAATCAAAAACCTATAATGGGTACACAAGAAATAAGTAGAAAGGAATCCAAGCATAATATTAAAAAAAACTATAGGGAAGACAAGAAGAAAGGAAAAAAGAATAAAAACAATCGTAAAACAAGTAACAAAGGGCAGTAAGTACCTACCTATTGATAATTACTTTAAATGTAAACAGACTATTACTCCAATCAAAAGACACAGAGTGACTGAAAAGGATAAAAAAGCAAGACCCATCTATATGCTGCTTACAAGAGACTCCCTTCAGACTTAGAAACACATCAGATTGAAAATGGAGTGATGGAAAAAACATTTAATATGCAAATGGAAGCAAAAAGATAGATAGGGTAGCAATACTTATATTGGACAAAACAGACTTTACAATACAGATTAACAAGAGACAAAGAAGGTCACTACATAAAGAGAACAATCCAACAATAAGATACAACAGTAAATATTTATGCACCCAACATGATAGCAGCCAAATACATAAAGCAACCATTAACAAACACAAAGGAAGAAATCAATAGTAATACAATACTAAGAGATTTTCACACACACATCAATGGATAGATCATCCAAACAAAATCAACAAGGAACAGTGGCTTTAAATGACACTTTGGACCATATGGATCTAACAGATACATTCAGAACATTTCATCCCAAAACAGTGGAATACACATTCTTTTCAATTCCATATGGAACACTCTCCAGAAGAGATCACGTGTTAAGCCACAAAACAAGTCTCAACAAATTAAGAAAGACTGAAATCATACCATGCATCCTTTCTGACCACAGCAGTATGAAACTAGAAATCATATGCAAGAAAAAAATCTGGAAAGAACACAAATACATAGAAGCTAAATAACATGCTACTGAACAATAAGTGGGTCCAACAATACATCAAAGAGGAAATTAAAAAAAAATAGAGACAAATGAAAATAAAACAATGGTCCAAAATCTTTCAGATGCAGGAAAAACTATTTTAAAAGGAAAAATTATAGCAATACAGGCCTACAACAAGAAGCATGAAAAATCTCAAACAACCTGACCTTATACCTAAAGGAGCTAGAAAAAGAACAAATAAAGGCAGAGGCCACAAGCAAAATAGTAGTAGTAGTAATAATAATAATAATAATAGTAGTAGTAGTAGTAAAGATTACAACATAAGTAAATGAAATAAAAAAAAAGTAAATGAAATAAAAACTATAAAAACAACAGAATAGATAAATGAAACTAGGAGCTGCTTCTTTGAAAATATCAACAAAACTGATAAACATTTAGCCAGGCTTAAAAAAAAAAAAAAGAGATGACTCAAATAAAATCAGAATTGAAGGAGGAGAAATAACTATAAAAAGTTTTATGCCAACAAATTAAATAACCTAGAAGAAATGGTTAAATTCCTAGAAACATATAATCTTCCAAAGCTGAATCAAGAAAAAGTAGAATATTTAACAGAGTGATTACTACTAATGCAATTCAATCAGTAACAAAACAAAAACAAAAGCCTCCCAACAAACAAAAGTCCAGGACCAGATGGTTTCACAGGCCAATTCTATCAAACATGTAGAGAGTTAATACCTATTCTTTCTCAAACTATTCCAAAAAATAGAATAGGAAGGAAAACTTCCAAATTCATTCACAGAGACCAGCATTACCCCGATACCAATATCAGATAAGGACACTACAAGACAAAACAAAACAAGCAAAACACCCTACAAAAACTACCAATATCTCTGCTAAGCATAGATATAAAATACTCGATATATGAGCAAACCAAATCAAACAATACATTAAAAAAATCATTCACCATGATCAAGTGGGATTTATTCTAGGGATGTAAAGGTGGTTCAACATTCACCAATCAACATGATATATTAACAAAAAAAAATAGGTAAAACCATATGATCATTTCACTAATGTAGAAAAAGCATTGGTGAAGTACAACATCCATTCGTGATAAAAAAAAATAATCTCAACAAAATAGATTTAGAGGGAACTACTTCAACATAATAAAGGCCATATATGACAAACCCACCACTAATACCATACCCAATGGTGAAAAACTAGGAGCTCTTCTTCCAAGATCAGTAACAGGACAAGCATGTCCACTCTTACTACTTTTATTCAACATAGTACTAGAAATTCTAGCCACAGAAATAAAAGGCATCAAATTGGTAAGGAAGAAGTCAAACTTTACTATTTGCAGATGATATACGTTATAAAGAAAACTACAAAGACTTCACACACAAAATATATATATATATATTAGAACTGATACATGAGTTCAGTAAAGTTACAGGATATGAAATTAATATACAGAAATCAATTGCATTTCTATACACTAATTAAAAAATAGCAGAAAGAGAAATTGGGAAAACAAACCCATTCACAACCATATCAAAAAGAACAGGGTACCTAGGAATAAATTTAACCATGGAGGTGAAAGATCTATACTCCAAAAACTTCAAAACACTGACAAAAGAAAAACTGAAGACAACATAAACAAATGAGAAGATATTCCATGTTCACAGATTAGAAGAATCAATATTGTTAAAATGTCTATACTACCCAAAGCAATCTACAGATTTAATGCAATCCCTATCAAAATACCACTAATATTTTTCCACAGAACTAGAACAAAAAATACTAAAATTTGTATGGAACTATAAAAGACCCTGAATAGTCAAAGCAATCTTAAAAAAGAAACAAACAAAAACAAAGCGGGAGATATCACAATCCCAGACTTCAAGATATACTACAAAAGCTGTAGTAATCAAAACAGTGTGATCTTAGAGTAATTATCATACTCTTGTATGGTCAACTACTCTACAACAAAGGAGGCAAGAATGTACAATAGTGAAAAGGTGGTCCTTTCAACAAATGGTGCTGGGAAAACTGGACAGCTATATGCAAAGGAATGAAACTGGATCACTTTCTAACACCATACAACAAAAAAACCCTCAAAATGGATATAAGACCTAAATGTGAGACCTGAAACCATAAAAAAATCAGAACAGAGCACAGGCAGTAATTTAATTTCTCTGACACTGGCCATACCAACATTTTTCTAGATAAGTCTCCTTTAGCAAGGGAAACAAAAGCAAAAATAAACTATTAGGACTACACCAAATAAAAAGCTTTTTGCACAGCAAAGGAAACCAACAAAAAACCAAAAAGGCAATCTACTGAATAGAAGAAGATATTTGCACATGATATATCTATGAAGAGGTTAATATCCAAAATATACAAAAAACTCATACAACAAAAAAACAAATCAAATGAAAAATGGGCAGAGGATCTGAATTGACCTTGTTCCAAAGATGACACCCAGATGGCCAAGAGATCCATGAAAAGATGCTCAACATTACTCATCATTACTGAAATGCAAACCAAAATCACAATGAGTTATCAACTTAAACCAGTCTTAACAACTAAGATCAAAAAGACATGTAACAGGGATCCCTAGGTGGCGCAGCGGTTTGGCACCTGCCTTTGGCCCAGGGCGCAATCCTGGAGACCCGAGATCAAGATCGAGTCCCACGTCGGGCTCCCGGTGCATGGAGCCTGCTTCTCTCTCTGCCTCTCTCTGCCTCTCTCTCTCTCTCTCTCTCTGTGTGTGTGACTATCATAAATCAATAATTAAAAAAAAAAAAGACAAGTAACAAGTATTGATGAGGATCTGGAGAAGAAGGAACCTTCTTGCACTGTTGTTGGGAATATAAACTGGCAAGACCACTTGTGGAAAATAGTATAAAGGTTCCTCAAAAATTAAAAATAGAAATACCATATGATCCATTAATTCCACTAATGAGCATTCATTGAAAGAAAACAAAAACACTAATTCAAAAAAATATGTATGGAGTCATGTTTATTGCAGCATTATTTACAATAGCCGAGATATGGAAGCAGCCTAAGTGTCCATCAATACTGTGTATATGTGTGTGACACACATGCATGTACATGCACACACACACACACACACACACACACACGCTGGAGTATTATGCAGCCATTAAAAAGGGTGAGATTAAGGGAAAAAGGGGGTGAGATCATGCCATTTCAGACATCGTGGCTGGACCTAGAAGATACTATGTTAAGTGAAATAAATCAAATTGAGAAGACAAATACCATATGACTCCATTCCTAAGTGGAATCTAAAACACACACACACAAATGAATAAACAAAAAACAGAATCAGACCTATAAATACAGAGAACAAATTGATAGTTGCCAGAAGAGAAGGAGGTGGGGCACTGGGTGAAGTAGAGAAGGAGATACAGGCGTCCATTTCTGGAATGAGTAAGTCACAGAATAAAGGGCACAGTTTAACAAATATAGTCAATAATACAGTAAAAGCAACATCACGGGACAATGTAACAGGACTGATGGCTACACTTGTGGTAAACACCTTATAATGTATATATAATTTTTGCAAAGCACTAAGTTGTACACTTGAAAATAACGTAGAATTGTGTATCAATGATACTCAAATTAAAAAAATTAAAAACAAAAATAGAGCACACTGTGATGAGCACCGAGTAATGTATAGAATTGTTGAATCATTGTAGAACTTAAAGTAATATAACGCTGTCATCACTCATCTCACTTAGCCTGAGGAATCTATTTCTGAGAATTTTTTTTAATTGAAATTTGATTTGCCAACACATATAACACCCAGTACTCATCCCATCAAGTGCCCTTCTCCGTGCCCATCACCCAGTTACCTCATCTTCCCACCCACCTCCCCTTCCACTACCCTTTGTTCGTTTCCCAGAGTTAGGAGTCTCTCATGTTTTGTCACCCTAATTTTTCCAACTCATTTAAAATATTTTTTAAACAAAGATTTTATTTTTTAGATTTTATTTATTTACCCAAGAGAGTGAGCCCATGAGTGGGGGAGGGGCAGAAGGAGAGGGAGAAGCAGACTCCTCGCTGAGCAGGGAGCCCAACCGTGAGGCTCGATCCCAGGACCCCGGTGTTACCACCCGAGCTGAAGGCAGTCACTTAACCAACTGAACCACCCAGGGGCTCCCCTGAGAAATTATTTAAAGGAAATCTGAAATGAGGGTTAAGACTTATTTGTAAATATATTCAATGAATATTATTTATAATATAAAAATAGAAACAAGTGGTAATTACATGAATTACAGTAAGCTTATGTTATGACTGTTACACAGCTATTAAAATAGTTTTTTCAAAAAAATAGTTTTTTCCTTTTTTAAAAAAATTATTTATTTATATATTCATGAGGTGGGGGGGCAAAGACATAGGAGAGAGAGAAGCAGCTCCATGCAGGGAGCCCAATATGGGACTCAATCCTGGGACTCCAGGATCATGCCCTGAGCTGAAGGCAGACAGACGCTTAACCACTGAGTCGCCCAGGTGTCCCTAGAATAGTTTTTCTTAATAATACAGAGGATTGCTTAAACGAAAATATTAAATTAAAAAAAATCAGTGTTTAAGTGCAGTCTCAACACGAGGTAGGTATATAAGAAGACCAGGAAAAACTAGATACAACTATGACAAAAATGTAATCTGTGGGTGAAAAAAACTGTAGATTATTTTACTTTTCTGCTTTATAGGTTTCTGTGCAATTTTTCTTCAACAAGCATGAATTACTTTTCTAAAAGGAAAAACAAAAAATGAAGTTATTATATTTATCAAATATGCTAACTTCTCTATTTGTGAAATATTAGTCATTTTCATTTTATTTTCTAAACTTTCTATAAAATGGCTATATTTTCTAAAATTTAAATATTAATGAAAAGACTACTATAAAGGTTTCCAACAAAGTAAAACACAATACATGTAAAAGTAACAACATATAAAATGCAAATTTGTACCGAAGACAAGGGTTTAACTGTATGAGCAGAAGTGAAAGCTTATGATGACAGACAAAAGATACTTTTTCTCTTTTCAAAATGCAATTTAATGGTAATGTTATCCCGTCTTTTTGATAATTTAACAAAAGTTGTTTTTTACTTCTCATTAAAGAAATATTCATCTTATGCATTTAGAGAAACCACACATACAAAAGTAGCTTTGGGGGACTTTATAAGGAAGTTACACAATAAGAACAATATTTCTATTAAAAAAAATCAGAAGGGATTAACATATGTTTGCCATCTCAGGTAACAGTTGTTTCAGTGCTATTTACCAGTAATAATACTAATTGTACACAGTCTTTCTAGAGTACCAAAGAGCATTATTCTTATCATACAATTAGATCTTCAAGATTAAACACTAAATGTACTTTACAAGCTTATACATCAAAGCACGTACATTTTGACAAGTCAATGTGACTGAGCGGTTCTTCAAAGAAAGGGTTTCTGAAAGCAGGGAAAGTAAATAGTAAAACTAACATGGAGTTCTCTAGTTATCTTCTAAGTATAAATAAGTTAGAATCCAATTTAAAATGGATTGTTATTATTTATTAAAAAAATAATTTATTTGAGTGAGAGACAGCATGAGCAAGGGAGGGAGGAGGCAGAGGTGAGGGAGAGAGAGAATCTTAAACAGACTCCCTGCTGAGGATAGAGTTTAACTTGGGGCTCAATCTCAGAACCCTGAGATCATGACCTGAACTGATCTTAAAGAGGCAGACACTTAACCGAGTTCCCCAGGCACCTCAAAATTGAATATAAGAATCTATATAATGCAATAAATTCTCAAATTATATACTTAATCTGACTTTTCCAATGGTGGGTAAGGAAAAGAGACTGAAGAAAAGGTTAATGTCATTACATTTTTAGATCCATAGAAATTGAACCAAGGATTAAGACTATAAAAGAAATGATTTAAAAAACTCTATCTTTAAAATTATTTAAGCATATCATTAATGACAACCCAATTTAAAAAATGAGCCAAAGGACAAAAAAAGCAATTCACAAAAGAAATAGTCGTCTTATAAAACCATGCAATCAAAATAAAGAAAAATGTTAAATCAGAAATGTTAATTAAAATAAAAATTATTTTCCCCTATCAACTGGGAAAGATTTTAAAAATAATATTCCTGGTAAATTATTTCTTCCTGGTGAAAATTAACAGATACAACATTTCTAGAGGATAATTTGGCATCTCAGACAGTATGATGTAGATGTAGGGACATATTTATTGCTTGACCCAGGAATTCTATCGCCAGGGGATTACCCTGAGGGAATTACAGATAAGTGCACAAAGACACACACACACACACACACACACACACACACACAAGAACACCCTCTGAAACAGTGCCTTAGAAAGAGAAACAGCAAAATAGAGAAACGATCTAAATGTTCCATAGTAGGAAACTGATGAAATAAAATACAATCATATGATATGTAAGAATGCTATTTAACAATGCTCTAGACTTTTTTTGTTTGTTTGTTTGTTTTAACCCGGGGAAGTGTTAACACATTAAGTAAAAAAAATTAAGTATAGATGACATCAAATTCATTACTGACACATACAATAAATGTGAATAACTAAGAGGCTATGAACCAAATGTTAAATAGTGGTGATATCTTGGTCTGAATGGTAGCATTAAGGATATTTATTTTCTTGAGTTTTTCAACAATATCTACAATGAACATGAATATTTTTTTAACTGGGGGGGGCGACTCATAAATACTATGTTTATCTTAGAGAAGACTTAAATTTTAGCATCATTTTTCAGTCTAATTCCTCCATCATTTATCACTTTAACTGTTTAAAGTATTTTAAAAATATATTTGAAATGAAGAGTTTCTGATGAAATCCCCAAATATAGCTGCCTCTCGTTCTTCTAATAATCTCAAACTGGATATAGGGACTGTTTCTCCTTGAAGGTTGAGAAACCATTCCCCATAAGTGTTCTGTATAAAGGCATATTAATACATTAAAAACATTTTTTTCAAAAATACAGAGGTAGAAGAAGAGGTCCTAGGTATACTATATAGAAAAGAATGGCATATTCATGAATTTGTGGAATCCATTTGGCTCCAAGAAGTTGACTCTATCATCAGCACTGGCCCATAAGTCAAATGTCAGCATACGAATCCAGGAATGGAAGCCAGTTTCAGTTATTTCCAAATAAATGTTTTTCTTAATTGCCAGATATTCAGAATTTCCCAGTGGAATTAAAATCAGAACGCATTAAACTCTGTTAAAGTTAAAAATTTCTACAGAATATAAAAATTTACACAACTCTTATTTTGGATGTTTGTCCCCAACCACTCCCCAAAAAGAACAGATCCTTTTGAGCAATATTTAGCAGAATAATATGACAAACATTACTTGTCTGGAGTGCCAAGAAACTAGACAACAGTTTCTCATACAGCACATATATTTCAGGACAAATACAATTTTCACTTCAACACACTATAAAGACCATACACAGACCCAGATACAAATAATAGCGCTTAAGTTATCTGGTAACCAGTCCTTCTGTTGTACATAGTATAGCTGCTTCTTAAAATATGGAATATTTCAGAGCATAAGATTAATACCAAGACTAGTGAGGAGTCCTAAAATTTTAAAGGAAGATATAAAATTCAAATGTATTAAAAAATAAGTTCTCTTCTTCAAGAAACACTGTAATCAGGGTATAAATTCTTTTTTTGTTGTTTCTACACTTGCTCTAAAATGCAATTTTGATACTTTATTTGGAAAGCTTTAAAAATACTTACATTTTAAGGTAGCAAAGAATTATGCCTAAAATTAAAAGCCCCAAAATACACACAGAAAGCTTTTCAGTGAACAAAAGCAGTTTTCAGAATGTTCTTGCTACCAGTTTTTGCATCCAGGTAATTTCCTTTCTAGGAATTTGCCTCTGAATTCCACTCCTCCTTTCTGACCCCTCCCCCAGAAAAAACTGCAGACATAGAGTTACATATGCAAATGTTATTCACCCAAATTATTTACCATAAGTGAAAACTGGAAATGTTCAATAATATGAAAACTGTTCAATAAGACAGAATTCATCTACAAGGTAGAACACTATGCAGCTATTAAAAAGTTTATAAAGTTGTATGTAATACAACTGCTTTATACAGCATGTAAAATATGCTATAAAGTGGAAAAAAGCATGCAATTTATATAAGCGTATGTGGTATGTGATCTCATCTATGGAAAAAAATATTTTTTAAAAAAAGACTAGAGGGAAATATGCCATGAGAATGATTTACTCCGATTGGTGGAGGAATTGCACATGTACTTTTTGTGCACTGTATATTCTTCTTTATGTTTTCTACAGTAAGACTATTTCTTTAATAGAAAACAAAAGCAACTCAAGGGCACAAATGGCTTTTTTGGAATTTTATTTGACAAATCCAACAAAAAACTAGCCATACAATTAGAAGGAAAAAATTCTTTGCTAGCACTGTTTTAATAAAACACTACTCAAGGACACTCACAGCATAGCAAAATAGCAACCACTATTGCCTAAAATAGTTTAACAGTCTAAATGCTATTATTCTTTTCCCATTATGCTAATTTTATAAAATTAGCTACTCTAATTCATAAACCAGAAACCAACACTACAAAGCTTTTCTGAAGTATTATATTAGGAAGCTGGATTCTTCCACCACCTGCCTTCCCTTTTGTGTGCAAAATTTACATAGAGATCCAACATGAGAATACAGCTTCAGATGATGATGTAATTATACTTCTTAAACAATCAATGTTAAGCTATTTGATAGATTAGACCAAAATGAAGATCTCTTTTTGTGTACTGATTTTTCTTTTCCTAAAAGGCAAACAGTCTTGGATCTCCCAAGCTCTGTAGAAAATACATCATTCTTCAGGGATTGGGAAGAAGAGACAGAGAGAGCCAAGTAAAAATAACAAGGTCCAATTGTTTACCACACAGACATTTATACTAAGCCCTAAAATTTGCGTTGGGTTCAAACATAGGGGGAAAAAAAGCCCTCTAAGTTTTAAAACACAAACTTATATTGATCTTAAACCATACTATAGTATATTGAAGAAATTTCTATAAAAAGTATAATCATGGTATTTGGCTGATACTGCTCTTCATGCCACTTGAATTGTTTTCACTCTAATTACTGTAGTACGTTCAGCAATGAGAACCTAAAATAATGGTAAATAAAACTTTAAGGTTTCCATTAGCCATCTTAATTATATAGTATTTGAGGCAGTTGTATTTATTGAAGACAGAAATATTTATCCAGTCAATGAGTGAAGATAACACTGCTTTAAAAATCCTCATTAATAGTGTAAGAAACGAATGTATCGGTGCCATTGCTAAACAATTCTTAATGCAAATTACCACAAAAGTTTACAGGGCAACTTTGCAAAACTTGAGATCTACGAGAACTTTTCTCTTCATTAGTTTCCCTATTTCCCTCATTCCCTCTCTTTAAAATTTAAACTTTAAAATTTCCATTCACAACCAAATTACCAGAAACATTCACCCATCTCAAATTCACATTATTTCTTTCACATGTTTTCTTTTGAAAAGCAAAGGGAGACAGGTTCTATGGACTAGAAATTTAGCTTTTAAAGTAAATCATTTTACACATATATACCGGGATCTGAGCCATCTTTCACGATCTGACCCGTGCCTTCAATATTACAAATGCATTGATCTCAGGATCTGATAGCCAAACCACGGCACTACTCCGCAGCGCCCCCTAGCTCCACCAGATATATCAGTTTAAAAGGGACTGGGTTTGAACTGTCAACCTCAAGAGAAAGTGTCACTCATTTCCAGCTCCACCTAAACAGCTTTAAATAGATAACTTATTATCTATATTTGACCTAATAAGGAACAGCCGAGTTAATTAAATCTCGCGACCAATACAGATAAAAGCCGATGAGGAAAAAAAATTATGAACTAATGGGTTTGGAATTCACCGACATAAAAATGTTCCAAAGTTCTGTAGAAGCTTTCTTTAGTGCACAATTTGCTTGATTTTTAGAATCATTAAGCAAGGACTCATAAAAATACACATTAAAAATGCCTTCTTTGAATGTAATTTATGGGGAAATAGCATGGCATTAGGCCATGGTTCTTTAGAGAAATGGAATCAATTCCTTCATTTTTAGAAATGCTGGGATCAAGATTCAGTGATCTCACTACAGTCACATTATTTATCATCACGAACTTAGTATAATTAGTAAGAATGGTAAAATTCGTGAGAGAAAATTTGTGACCTTGGTCCTGATGGTATATAAAAGAAGTCGGATTTGAAATACCTCACCGTGGGGGGTGGGGGGGCGGGCAAAAAGTGAAGATGACACAGTAACCTACGCCCCTGCTTTTTGGAAATGGATTCCTTCACATTAAGCAAAACTTTCAAGAACCACAGCAGCAAAAATCACTGAAGTTTCCAAATGTCCTTCACCTCCCACAGCCATTCTGAAAATCCATTTCGTAGGTTAGTGCATATTCAAACTGTAGCACATTCGCACGAATAAGGGGAAAAACTGAGTAGGATGAAAACTGGGGGAAAGGGAAGAAAGAGGAGAGAGAGAGAGAGAGAGAGAAAACAACAACCCGAAAAGGGACGAAACTCCAGAACAACTACACTAAGGCAGGGTAGAGTACATCAAAAACACAAGGTTTTATTCTAAAGAATGGTTTTGTTTCTACTGTTTTCCTGAAGTATTTAATTTGCACGTCTTAAAATAGAGACCCTGAGGAGAGCAGCTTGAGGCAGTGAAAGGAAGGGGGGCGGGTTAGGTAAGAAGGGAGACTGGGGAGGAAATCTGTACGGTGCATCAGAATGTGCCGCGGAGTGGGGGCTGCCGGATTCAGCGCCAGGAAGCAGCTTGAGGGCTCTAGGAGTAGAGACGCAGGATCGAGGTGGCTTAGGGAGCGCGTGTGCGCCGCCAGGACGCGCACCTGGTAGGGGCGACCCGGGCGGAGCGAGACCCAGCCGCCCGCTGTGCCAACGCAGAGATGACCATCCTAACCCGTTCTATTGTCTGGAGTATTAGATGGAAAAGCCTCAGGCGCGGGATCAAGCCCGCCTGACACCCACTCCGAGACGCTGTCGGGCAAAAGGAAGGAGAGGAGATGGACAATGGCCGTCCGGGCATTCCCGGCCACCGGGGCCCCTTCCCCGCGGGGCCCGGGAGAGGCGCCGCGCTCACGGGGGCGCCGCAGTGCCCCGTCCCGGGAGCCCCGGAGCCCGGGCGCAGCCGGCCCCTCGCCGCGCGGCCCGGGAGCACCCGCGCCCGCACTCCCCTCCCACCCCACCCCCCGCCGAGAGCAGGGAAGACGCGGAACTTGGGCTCCGGAGCGGAGGCCACAGACCGGGTCACGGCCCGGGTGGGAGGCTCGGGGAGAAATTCCGTGCGGCCACCGCGGGCGGCGCAGACAAGGCGAAGCCCCGGCCGGGCGGCCGGGTGGCCGGGTTCCCAACCGGACGACCCCGGGTGCGGGTGCGGTGCGGTGCGGGTGCCGTGCCGGGCCCCGCGCCTCCCAGGCCCCCCGCCGCCGCTAGAGACCCAGCCGTCCGCCCGCACCCGCCCGCCGCGGCCGCCCCTCTCCCCCGGACGCCCGCCTCGCACTCCCGCCGAGCCCCGGGCCGCACCTCCGTCTTGGTGATCCGGTGCCGCCCCAGCTTCACCACAGCGAAGTTACCCTTGCCCAGCGTGCCCTCGATGTCGTAGAACCCCACCCGGACCGGCCCGCGCTGCAAGTGCTTCGGGCCATCCGCCATGACCATGCTGGGCCCCGCTGCTAGACACGGCGGACTGGAGCGCGGGCGGGCGGGCGGGCGGGCTGGCGGGCCGGCGGCGCGGCTGGGCTCCGGCGACGCCGCTCCGCTCGCTCCCTCGCTCGCTCCCTCCCGCTCGGCTGGGCCCAGCCAGGCGCGCGCCGCCGCTGACGTGCGCCGACGTCAGGGGGCCGGGGCCGGGAGGCGGGGGCGGGCCCGGGCCTCGATTGGTCGCCATGGCGACCGGAGCCCCGCAGACGTCGGCGGCCGGGAGGGCGGGCGCGGGGGGAGACGGGCGGGGCCTGGACGGCGCGTTCCTTCCGGACTCGGGCGCCCGGGCTTCTCCGCCGCCTCGCGGCTGCCAGGGGCGGGGCGGCCGCCCAGCCGAAGGGCAAGAGCGGGCCCTGGTGGGCGGAACGGAGGGGTGCAGCGGCCCGCACCGGCTCGGCGCTCTTCCTTCCCCCGCCCCCGCCCTCTCCGTCCACCTGGGGGCCTTCCCGCCAAAACCTCTCACCTGTGCCTGCCCAGCGCCCGCAGCTGCGGCCGCGGCGGAGGACCGCCTGAGGCAGCGCGTTGCTCGCGGGCCTTTCTTCGGATCCATAGAGATCCTGTTTCTACATAAATCCCTCCACACGTTGATGTCTGAGGAATCATTCTGACAGCAGCACGGTCGCTCACGGACGTCCTCACGGAATGTCAGCGTCTGAAGACACACAGAGCTCCCGAGCCAGAGCCAGGGACGGACGTCAGAGCCTCAGCTCCTCCTAAAATGTATGCGAATTTTTTGCTTCTTTTGAGACGGTCTCTGGGGAGATGGGAGTGTAGCTTTTGCCAGATGCACAAACGTGTCGGTGACCCTGCAAAGGCACCTAATCCAGTTTCTTTTCAGGTGATAAGTCAAACCCCAAGGAAGGAAGGCCATCGCCAGGGGCGTGCAGGTGACGGTGGAGCTAGGATTGCAGACCACCACACACCAGTCTTCCATGCAGTGGCCCAAGGAAACAGGAACACAGTGATTTTCATATTTTGAAATAGACTACACATGCCTTCAGATCTTGCTTTCTAAATGCCAAGCTCTGCTGAAAGGAACCAGACTTGAGAAATGGATGATTTGAGGGCAGAAAGAGGGAAAGTATGAAATATCCACGAAGCTCTTGTGCCAGAAGACAAGATTTTCAGAGTAATGGAGCACATGTCAAAAGGAAACGAGAGCCAGCTTGAAAGCTACCCCTCCACTTACCAAAACCGGGACAATTTGAGCATCACCAGTGAGTAAGGATCAAAATGGGTTATAACACAATGAATTTCCAAAAAGAATACACAAAGGCATATTTATTCTTAAAACGTTGACTATAAAGGCAGGAGGGGAGAAATAATTCTTGACAACTATTACACTGGAGGAAATGATGAAATTAGGAAGTCATTTTGCAACCATTGTGGTAATAATTGATTCTGATATGGAATAGTCAATAGATTTTAAAATCCTAAAATAGTTATTAAAATCACCGAGACAAGATATTTACATACTCCCAAAGTATCCTCAGATTTCTTATTCATGACAAAGTAGTAACAGTTGAGAAATCGGACAGGCACCACCCTAACCAAATAATCATGTAGCCAGTTATGGGAAAAAATGACATGATGTGCCCTTATGATGTGAGATACAAGGATAGGATACAAGATCCCGTATATATTCTGAATCCATATTCTGAATCTAATCACAATCAGAAAAATTCAGATTGAGAAATGTTCTACTCATCCACTGGCCTATACTCTTAAAAGAAAGGTCATTGTCATGAATGACAAAGAAAAGGCTGAAATCTCTTATAGATTTAAGGGATTAAAGAGACTGTCACTAAAGGCAACATGTAATCCCGAATTCGGAGAAAAGTGCTATGAAGGAATGTTTTCAGGACAATTGTTGAAATTTTAATATAGGTTCTATATTAGATAATAGTTTTATTTAAATGTTTAGCTTCTTGAATTTTGTAATTATTATGAAAAAGTGTACCCTTATTAAGAGACACACTGAAATATTTAGGGATAAAAGCTTTTGATATAGGTAACTTACTCTCAGATGGTTTAGCAAAGATAGATAATGTGGAAAAATGTTACACTGGTAAATCTAGATAAAGAGTATATGGTAGATATTGCATTGATCTTGCAACCTCTGTTTTAATTTTTTAAATGAAAATATCTGTGTATATGTATTCATTAATTTAATATTCTTTGTGTAAAATCAGCTGGTTCTTGGGCTGCCCACCTGCTCACTGTGCTTGTCTTGCACTCTCCCCAAGCAATATCTTATTCTGCTGTGAATTACGTTGTTTGCAAAAGTGAAGAGGGGGAGATTTCTGGATTGAGGAGAGTAGGATGAGGATTTGTCAAACAAGACCAGGAGCCCACATATATATACCTGAACTCAAAGAGTTTTCATATACATTTTGCCAGTTAGATGAATGTGTTTAAGTGCTCTGAGAGTGGAAATTTGGGAATTTGATGAAAAGCTACTTACTCAAGAACCAGAAAATGCTGTTGGAGAGGATGTGGAGAAAGGGGAACCCTGTTGCACTTTTGGTGGGAATGTGAACTGATACAGCCACTCTGGAAAACTGTGTGGAGGTTTCTCAAAGAGTTAAAAATAGGGCTACCTTACGACCCAGCAATTGCACTACTGGGTATTTACCCCAAAGATACAGATGCAGTGAAATGGCAGGACCTGCACCCCAAATGTTTATAGCGGCAATGTCCACAATAGCCAAACTGTGGAGGGAGCCTTGGGGTCCATCAAAAGATGAATGGATAAAGAAGATGTGTTCTATATATACAATGGAATATTACTCAGGCATTAGAAACGACAAATACTCACTCACCATTTGCTTCAATGTGGATGGAACTGGAGGGTATTATGCTGAGTGAAGTAAGTCAATCGGAGAAGGACAAACATTATATGGTTTCACTCATACGGGGAATATAAGAAATAGTGAAAGGGATTATAAGGGAAAATGAATGGGAAAAATTAGAGAGGGTGGCAAAACATGAGAGACTCCTAACTCTGGAAAATGAACAAGGAGTAGTGGAAGGGAAGGCAGGTTGGGGGATGGGGTGACTGGCACTGAGGGGGGGGGCACTTGACGGGATGAGCACTGGGTGTCATACTATATGTTGGCAAATTGAACTTCAATAAAAAAATATATTAAAAAAAACAAGAAAATGCAAATAAAGACCCAACTAAAACTAACACCTCCTCCTTTAAAGTACATATTTCAAACAGAAATCAGACTCTTTTCTATCTGATTATTTTAATCAGATAACCAGGCCAACTACCTCCTTGCACAGTCTGGGAATAAGACTTGATTTGGAGCTGGAAAGAGGAGAAAGAGATGGCAGGGAGTACCAACAGGTTTTTGGCAAACCAGAGATCAGTATGAGGATGCTGAGTGTCTGGAGGTCAGAGAAAGAGAAGCCAGAGATAGAGGAGAAGTAAGTAGGAGGGGTTGTGCCAAAAATAAGCCTTGCCCCTTTGGAAATGCAGCAGGTGCACCACTGAAAATTACTAGTAGGCTGTAAATAGTCCGCATACATTTCTCCAGGGTTCTAAGTATTGCAAGCTTGGACTCTGTGATTCAGCTCTGTTTCCTCAGTCCAAGAGATTTACTTTTCCCTCTGCAATTTTAATCTTGTGTGTCTCTTCTCCTCTCCTTTCCTCCCCCACCCCCCACCAAACACATACCACCACCACACATCAGGAGAAAGAATATAAAAGGAAGAAAGAGAAGGTAAGAGAGGCTTCATTTAATTCCCATCTTCTTCATCTCTAGTTTTAGTATCAATGAGGTAGAGTACTCTGGATACCAGATTTCCTATCTCCTTGACCTCTAATATGCAATATGCCCAGCTAATGTGAGTTCACTATATTTGCCATTCAGTTGATTAAAAAATGATAACATGTCAAAAGCCAAAAGGGTATACATATATAAATAATTAATGTTGGTGAGAAGCTGAGATAAGAATTCTATAACATACTGAACTTAGAAAAAAATGTAGAATGAGGAGAAGAGTTAGCAAAGAGTTAATGAAAGAGTGATTTGAAATATGAGGGGGAAGAACCTTCATGGTTCACATAGTGCTGTACATATTTTGCTGAAGCTGATAGCCCATGAACTTGAAAAAAAGACAAGTACCATGTTTCCTTGATCATGAACAACATCTGCATTTTTTGCTGTATTATCCTTTTAGGACTGAATAAAAGTCAACCTACCAGTAGGCTTAGGACTGAATTTAGATTTAGTTCAAAACAGAAAACTGGTGGAATCTTTATTGCAGGACCTTGCTTAGAAAAAAGAGATTAAAAAGCTAAAATGAATACTTTGCTTTTTATATTTCACAAGACAGAAAGTACATCAGAAAATCCAAATCACTGACCTGTGCCAATTACAAGAGCTTTTCATGGGTATAAAATAGAAGTATTCCCAAAATATGCATCAATCTGTCAGGTTAATGAAAATGTGAGTGCCACTATATTGAAGATACTATTATGGAAATAAAACTAGAGGATTGACATTATTTAAGCAAAACTTTCTTTGGCTCCTTTAAAGGATGGATAACCATGCCCCAGGTTTCAATGTTTCAAGTGTAGTTTTAGCTGCAATGGATCTTCTCTAGTGAAGAACATGTGAGTCTCTCTAAACTTTGAAATTAATTTCAAAATTTTTGTATCTTCTCCCAGATGACAGATTTTCTTAGGATCCTAAATTTGAAAGGGATCTCAGAGAGTATCATAGGAGTCCATCTTCCCATCTGATACAGAAATCTCTAGACACTTGACAGATGGCATCAAGCCGTGGTTTCCTGCTTCATGCTTCATGCTTCATTACACGTCTCACATGTAATCTATGTGAAACAGTTCATTTCAGTAAAAAATACACACTCATATTGTATTCAAAGCTGCTTTTTCAGACTTCTGTCCAGTTTTAGTTCTTTTTCTCTGGTGCAAGACATTATAAACAGACACATACCTATTGTAATTTTTTTTCTATTGTCAAGGCAAAACATTCTCAACTTCACAGTCTAGCTAATTATGTTTCTAGCTCTCTCCCCTTTCTTCTTGTGCTTCTCTGGACTCTGGTTTTTCAATGTCTCTTCAAATATTGTTCCCCAAACTGAACACAGTAGCCCAGGTGTAGTCTAAGCAATGCAGAACACTGGCCCATCTGTCCTTTGATCTAGACCTCTACTCATACTCTGTCAGCCAAAGTTTGTGCTGGTTTTGGCAGCTATAGCCCAGGGTTAAGATTAAGGCCAACTAAAATTTCTGGGTCTTTAGAAATAACAATTATTATTACCATTTTCCTGGGCAGTTGATTTTTTATAAATATAAATGGAAATTCTGATAGTTAAAATGTCATCTTACTGATTTTGCTCATTGTTCGAGGTAATAGAACCATTTTGATTCTTTACTCGGCCATGTATCAAATTACCTAATCTTTGTTCTTGGAGCCATAGGCTAGTTCTATCAGCATGCCTTCTATATCTTTATTGTACCAGAACAGTGATATAAAGAATAATTACCACAGTGTATGGCTTATGACGGGTAGGGTTAACTGGTAAACAGGGCAAATCCTGGGCCAGAGTTTTAGAGCTTGTCACTTGATGTCTTCCAGTTTGATGTCCAACAATTTATTGGTCAAAAGCCATTGGAGTTGGGTTTTCATACAACCATGAGTTCCAGGAAGATATTTTTTTTAAGATTTATTTATTTATTTTAGAGACAAGAGATAATGCCAGCAGGGGGAAGGGCAAGGAGAGGGGAAACAATCTCAGGCAGACTTCAACTGAGTGTGGAGACTGACACAGGGCTCAATTCCACAACCTTGAGATCATGACCCGAGCTGAAATCAAGAGTTGGACACTCAACTGCCTGAGCCACCTAGGTGCCCCCAGGAAGATTCTATGTCTGTACTATTGGGATAAGATTCTTGTTTTGCTTTGTTTTGTTTTATAATTAGATTTTGTTTGTTTTTTAAAGATTTTATTCATTTGTTTGAGAGAGAGATAGCAACAGAGATCATGGGCAGAGAGGAGAGAGAGAAGCCAGCTCCCATGGAGCAGGACCCTGGGATCATGACCTGAGTCAAAGGCAGACACCCAACCAACTGAGCCACCCAGGCACCACTGGGATAAGATTCTAAAGAGGGTCCTCAGTATTCTAATATCAACATTTCAAAGTACAAGCTACTCAATTCTCAGTTCCTTTCCATTTAGCTCATTATTTCCTATTATTGGAGTATTTTACTAATCTCCCCTAATCTCAATAGGGTGTTTGTGAACTTCTTTAAGAATCGTATCTTAGTCATTTTTGAAATTCTTGAACTTTTAAGCAGAACTCCACAAATGCAGTTTACTTTGACATTTATTGCATTCATGTGCTAGGCACCATAGATGACACTGAGGATGCAAACGTGAAAAAGCTAGTCTCTGCTCTTGGGGATCTTATGCTTTTGAGTGGGAGCTCTAAAATCTGAGTTCTTGAATGTGAATCGTGGATCTACTACTTCTTAGCTGGTGACCTTGGGAAAATTGGGTAGCCTTTCTCTGCTTTAGTTTGTTATCTGTTAAATAGTGCTAAGAGCAGGGCCTACTTCAGAAGATTATTGTGAGGAGGGTAGACACATAAACAAATACTTGTAATTTAATGTGGTGAGAGCCAAGAGAAGAGGTTTGCACAGGGAGCTTAAAGGAGAAGCATTTAGCTTAATTTAAGGGTTTGCAGGAAGGCTTCCAAAAGATGAAACTTGAATTGTGAAGGCGTAGTAAGACTTGCCCAGGTGGGAAAAGCTTGGATGAGCATCTGAAGAAGAAGCATCATGAATGATGGTCCTGAAGGTATGAAGAGGCATGATGCGCTCAGATAACTGCCATCAATTATGGACTTTGAGACTCAGTGATGAAAGAGTTCACAGACAAAATGGAAAGATAGGAGACCCAGTCACGGAGGGCTCTCTCTTCTCCTTTTAGCCAGACTGCTGCTTTTCAACCCCTTCAAAGAAATTCTGAAGCTGCAACTGGTAGGAAGCTGCTGGAGCAATGGATTCCAACTGTGGCAGTGATGAAATGTAAGGGATGAGGAAGACAGAGATGTTGAAGATTGCTACCAGGCTTTTGACAGGAGTAACAGGTGCAACCAATTACTGAGAGCTTACCATGTACCATTTACTCTGCTGGACACTAAACATACAAAGGTGGATGAAAATCTGAACCCAGTCCTCAAAGAACATACAATCTATTTCATTCAGACACTTAGTTCTTATTTCTCTAATATATATGAAGATATTGTGAAGACAAATAATTTGCCAATATCAACATATATTATGACTGGGTGCTGGCACAGAGTGAGTTGTGCTAGGAGCTATGTGTTCTTATTGCTGTTTATAAGCTCTGGATACATAATTCTGGAGCTCAGTGGAGAGAACTAGGTAGAAAATTTAGAGATTGATTATACCGTTAGGTGAAGTCAAGGATGCAGAGGGTATCATGCAATGGGAATACCAAGCATTGAGGAGAAGACATTGCAGCCACCTGTTACTCACAGCTCAGGGGATACACCCACAGATTCATGAGGGGCCTGGTTTTGAGTTTTCACCATTATGACTCATCTCTTAAGGGAATAAACATTACAAGTAAGTAGTCATTCTTTTCTCATCTGAAGTCTTAGAAAATATGTTATATTGTAAAAACTGGAACCTTATTAGCTAATTTACCAGTAGACTTGTTCTTTCTGGTTTTGTAGGTGTATTTTGGGAGCCACAACTGTGTACACTTGTTTTTTAATATAATTATCCAATTTTGGTGACTATTAATTTTGACCTAATTTTACCAGATTCATTTAGATGGTTTAAATGTTTGAACTTAAATTTCTTGTTTGTAACTACAAAAATTATTTTTAAATTTACATATATGGGATCCCTGGGTGGCGCAGCTGTTTGGCGCCTGCCTTTGGCCCAGGGCGCAATCCTGGAGACCCGGGATCGAATCCCACGTCGGGCTCCCGGTGCATGGAGCCTGCTCCTCCCTCTGCCTGTGTCTCTGCCTCTCTCTCTCTCTGTGTGTGTGACTATCGTAAATAAATAAAATTAAAAAAAAAAAAAAAATTTACATATATTTTTAGTCTCCAAAACTGGGGATTAAAATTTATTTGCTTAGTTCACTAGTCTAAAGATAAAAATACAGAGGCACCTGGGTGACTCAGTCAGTTAAGCATCTGTCTTCGGTTCAGGTCATGATCCCAGAGTCCTGGGATCTGGTCCTGCTTTAGGATCTCTGCTTAGTGGGGAGTCTGCTTCTCCCTGTCCCTCTGGCCCTCCCTTCAGCTTGTGCTGTCTCGCTCTTCCTCTCACACATTCTTTCAAATAAATAAAATCTTAAAAAAAAATTTTTAATATAAAATACAAAAACAAGTCACCCACCTACCTCTCCCCTTAAACCCCTTCCTTCCAAATAAAAGAGTGAAGGAAAAAACAGAATCAGCACTCACAGGAATGGGAAAATAAGAGAAGCATCCCCTCCCTACCAAGGAGAGGCAGAAGAATTTCAAAAAGGAAGTAATACTCTCAATCATGAAAAAGATTTCAAGCAAGGTAAAGATGGAAAGAATTCATCGAATGGGAAGTGTGACAAAAAAGGAGTATAGACAGTTTTATTTTTTTTCAAGAAATTTGTCTGTGAAAGAATGAAGGTAGATGGGACATAGAGTCAAGAGAAGCTGTCTTTTTTTTTTTTTTTAAATTGGTAGAGACTTAATTTTTTGGAAAGAGTCAGAGGAGAGATTGAAGTAGAGGTGATGAGAGCAAAGGACAAAGAAATCTAGAACACAAAGGACTCTTTGGTGAGGAGGTGAGATGCTTCCTTTACTCAAGTGTAGGTTGGAAAGGAAGCAAGGCTGCTTTGTCTGCAGGTAAGTGGGTATTTTACAATGCAGAATCTTTACCATTGGCATCAGTACCCTTTGTGCAGTAGGAAGCAGACCATCCACAGAGTGTGAGAGTAGAGGAATGGAAGCTTTAGATGAGTTGTGGAGGTGTGAAAAATCTGCAATGAGAATGAGGGAGGAAGTTGCCTAGGACACATAGCAAACTTGCTGGGCAACAGGAAGTTCCAAGATAGTTCAAGTGAGGGGGGAAAACCATGAATTGGTAGGAATACCAATCCACATGCTCATGGGACTTTTCCGGCAATGTCTGGTATCCTGGATGTCAGATGGATACAGGGCTGGAGTTTGCTGAGTGTTAAAGGGGGAAGGGAGTTGAGAATTAGGCAAGAAAAATCCACTGAAAACAAGCACCATGCAGTCTGGAGAGAGAAATACAGGAGGATAAGAAGGGACAGGGAGATGGATGAGAAAGTGGAGGACTTAAGAATTTGTGAAGTATAAATGAGATGAGAGTGAGGGCAGGGAAGATCCTGAGAAAGAGTCATGTCTGTGCTGGTATATTTGAGTTAGATATTATTTTAGGTGGTGGTAAGATCCAGGGAAGATCCTCAAGAATGGGTGATTAAAGTGAAGAGGAGTGGTCTACCTCTATCCCCACTATATTCCAAGTTACTTGATACAATGCCTGGAACATAATAAGCGTTGGATATTTATTTGCTCAAAAAAAAAATTCAGGGATCCCTGGGTGGCGCAGCGGTTTAGCGCCTGCCTTTGGCCCAGGGCGCGATCCTGGAGACCCAGGATCAAATCCCACGTCAGGCTCCCAGTGCATGGAGCCTGCTTCTCCCTCTGCCTGTGTCTCTGCCTCTCTCTCTCTCACTGTGTGCCTATCATAAATAAATAAAAATTAAAAAAAAAAAACAAAACAAAAAACAAAACAAAAAAAAAATTCAAATGCTTTCTTTCCTGCTTCTCAGTAGTTATACCAATTTCCCTCTTCTCCATATATTTCACTGGTTAATTTCAATTACAGTAAATGCTCTAAAAGAAAAGTACTGCCTGCTATAAGATTGTGTAACATGAGGTCCTGATCTGGTCTGGGGGTGTAGAGGTCAAGAAGTTTCCCTAGGGAAATGGCATTTAGGAGTAAGCCAGGGCATGAGATGTAGGGAGAACTTTACCAGCGAAAGTGAAAAGATTTGTATCTTGAGGTGGGAAGAAGCTGAAAATATCACGACTGAAGAGTTACAAAGGATATTAGAAGGATAGGCTGATGGTGTAGGTTAGGACCACATTACATGATATTCTATATATCAAATCATGAAGTAGATTTTGATCCATTAGACTTGAGAAGATACAAGTTGACTTATACAATAATTGTTGTTAGCTTATAAGCATTAATTGGAATTATTATATGGATATGTGATTCTACACAGTTGAAATTTGAAAGCTAAAAAAATCACATTTGCCTAAAATGTCTCCTCCAGCAGCCTGCTACTTCCCTTCTGTAAAGCCTTATTCCTTTGGATTAAACAAAGCAAATGCAATAGCCTTCAGAAAAATCACAATTTAAATGCACTTTGCTTACATGGAGAAAAAGTCTCTAGGCCTTTCTCTCTGCTATTCTAATTTTCCCCATTAGTTTCATGATGGGGTTAATAAGGTATCTCCATAGGGCAAAGATAAGCATCAATTAGTGGAATGTGAAGAAGGCAAGGAATAGCATAGAGACCTTGATGATAGGGATAAGACGTTCAGTTAGGTAAGCATTGTAATGGAGATTTTGAATGCAGCCAAGCTCCCAAAGGATACTCGTTTCATAATTTGCCTAGTATAAATCTATGTAAAGCTCTAAATTAGCCAAGATAGAAATTACCAGGGGATGGATGCTGGCCCCAAGATCAATCTTGGAAGAATTGTAGAGGAAAATCAAACTAGGAAATGAAATGAAATGAAATTTCAAATGAAACTAGGAAATGATGGGGGTGGGGGGACAGGAAAAATGTCCAGGAACAGGGAAGCATGGGGTGCGTGTGTGCGTGCACACACATATCTGTGTGTATAACTGAAACCTGGGGCAGGACACTTTTAATGGCGGATAGTTGGAAGAAAGGCAGGCAGGGGCTAGCCTTCCCTACCAACCCTCCCCTTCCTCCAACCCTACCCCTTCCTGTCCTAAGAGGAAATTACCCTTAAAAGGAAAAAGACCCCATCTTGTTATACTACACCACCCTGAAAGGAGCGCTCCACCCTTTGCCACATAAACAACTACCTGATAGGTAGATGAGCATGTGTACAAAAACCTGATTGGGTGACAGGACATGGAGGGTTAATAAGATTAAAACAGCCCTACAACAATCTCATAAAAAACCCCTAGATTTAGAAACTCCCAGGACAACCCTCTGGAGTGCACTCTGGCTTGGGGAGCTTTGTACTATCACCCAATTAACTTTGCTTTGCTGCCTACCACTCTTTGCCTGGTCTCTCTCTTCATTCTTTGAAGTGATGTGACCAAGAAACACAGGCACTGAAGGAAAAGAAATGCTGCAAGGCTTTGTGGAATTAGCAACAGAGGCTCAGACTACTGGTTTCAGTGGCCTCATAACCAGAAGCCAGAGTGTGAAAAGCTGGTGGGGATGACTGCCCTTGAGCATTTATGGAACAAGCCACCACAACTCCCTCTAGCCCCGAGGGCTGGTGAATTATAATCGAAGAGTACCTCCTCTTAAGACTGCTTCTCCTTCAGGGGTGGAGGGTGGAGTGGGTCTGAAAATAGGGCCCTGACTTCAAGAGTTGCTTGATGACATGATACCCAGCCAGAGCAATTAATGATGGTACTCTGGTGCTCTCACCCTAGGGTTATCCCTTCTCCCCTCCTTAAACTCACTGGAGGTTGACATAGACTGGGATTTACCCTTTGGTCTTTTCCCACACCAAATGCTCAGAATAGCTGATACCATCAGAGAAATATATGCTCACAGGCCAAAGTAATGACACATTAGGAGCACAACTACTTCAAAAGAAAACAACAGCCTGAATCAAAGATGACACTAGAAGTAAATATATTAAATCCAAGGTTTAACAAATATAAAATATCCATAATAAATAGTTGGGAAGAAAAGCACTGAAGTCAAGAGGAATTACCAGGCATGAAAAATATGTGAGAGCAAAAATCATGTAACAGTTGAGATAGAATGGACATGGCTGAAAAACAAATGAGCAAGCTGGAAGATCAGATTAAGGAGCTCTTCCAGAAGGAAGCAGGGAAGAAGAAAAAGAATACATAAAACAAAAGTTAAAGACTGAATTTCAGATAAAGACTGAATTGCAATGAAAACTTCAATTTATAGATAAGTAGAGTGTCAAGACATTGTCGGGTGCAGGGGTGCAAGAGCACTGGGCTCTGGGGGTACCAAAAAGACCAAATTTGGTCATTCTCCACTGACAAAACCCAATGGTGGTAAAACAAGAAAGGAATTTATTTCAGTGAGGCCAACACTGGGAAGACAGTGGACTAGTGTCACAAAGAATGAAAGTGCTGAAAATACTTCTAAGTTTACACAAGGAAAATGTGGGACAAAGGTTGGTGGGTATATGCAGGTGGGGAGCAAGAATCAGGTGGATCATTGTCTTGGGGTCAGTCATGGATGGGGTCTTGCTGGCTCAGGGCAGTCCTTACTGCTTGAGGAGCAGTTTCAGTTTCTATGGGGTATGCTCTGCCTGTAGTGTCTTTTGCCTAAATTAAGAGATAAGTGGGAAAGAATTTACTGAGTCGGAAAGTTTGAGGTCAAAATGGAGGTAGCTGAAGTCTTCTTTTAAGAAGAGAAAAATAAAAGTGGAGAAGAAATATTTGAAGTAATGAGAACAAATTTCCCAGAATTCAAGTTGTAGAACCTCATATGCAGCACCAAACAAGAGTGATAAGGAGAAACCTTTAGTAAAATTATAGTAAAATAAAAAATCTTACAGGCAAAGATAAAATTCTAAGAGTTTCTAGAGAGAGAAAACAGGTCAGTTCTAATGGAAAAGGATCTTAAGCTTTATATGAGCAACGGAAAGACGATGGTAATATTTTTATTTTTAGATTTTATTTTAAAGATTTTATTTATTTATTTGAGAGACAGCACCAGTGGCAAGGAGGGCCAGGGGGAGAGGGAGAAGCAGATTCCCAGCTGAGCAGGGAGCCCTACCCAGGGCTCAATCTGGGATCATGACTCTGGGATCATGACTTGAGCCGAAGGCAGACTCTTAACTGACTGAGCCATCCTGACAGTGACTGAGCACTCTGACAATGATAATATTTTTAAAGTATTGAAAAGATAAAAGAGCTTTGAGTCTAAATTTATATCCAGTCAAATTATCATTTGTTTTGGCATAATAAAAATATTTTCAGGCATATAAAGCCTCAAACGGTTAAACAAGGACCCATATTGAAAACACTATCAGAAAAGAGACTCAGAAGGAAGCAAATTTAAGAGATGTAGCTAGAGGTGTAGGAAGTAAAGATAATCAAATACTTGAATAAAATTTGGTGTTTCTTTCAAAAATTAGCAAAGACCAAGGAAAATAAAATGAGAAAATTTGTAATAACCTAGACTTAAATTCTACACAATAAGAGGTGCTATCTTTAAGTTAAACATTTTAAATATAAAATAAATAAAATGATAAATTTATAGGAAGTAGAAGGGAGGAGAAAGGAGGAGATGAGAAAAATAGCCAAAATCAATGAAATAGAAAACAAAAATATAATACAGAAGATCAACAGAATCAAAAGTTGGTTTTTTTGAAGAAACTAATAAAATAAGACAATCCTGTGGCAAGGATGATCAAGGAAAAAAAAGTAATTAAAAAACTAGTATTCTCCTTCTTTTAGTCACAACTTTAAAATTTCAAGAATCTGAAGCATAAATGAAACTGAGAGCAAAAGTGTCCATTTTGTTGTTCATAATATCTCCACACTACATAAACACATTTGAAGTAGATGGACAGATTCATAGAAAAATGTAATCTACTGATAGAATTAAGAAGAAATAGAAGTCCTTAGTAGTGCTACACTATCTGTTAAAGACATTAAAGCAATATAAAAATCATCTGAGACCAGTGGTTTTGTAGGCAAGTTCTACTAAACTTTTACAAAACATACCAAACTTATTACAAAGTGTAATAGAGAATAGAAAAAGAGGGGTATTCCCTAACTCACTTATGAGGCCATAAGTAAGTGGCCATAAGGCCATAATTTTTTAAAAAATTTAAATTCAATTAGCCAACATATGGCACATCACTAGTTTCAGATGTAGAGTTCATTAATTCATCAGTTGCATATAACACCCAATGCTTATCTCATCACATGAGGCCATGCAATCTTGATCCCCAATCCCCAGGTAAGACAAGGATAGTCTGAGAAAGAAAAATTACAGATTATTTCTTTGGGATCTCAGTGTAGAAATCCTAAATAAAAATATTTGCAAAGTTAGTCCTACAGAGTATACAAAGTAAGATACGCCATGTAGAGTTGTCTGAAGTATGCAAATAGATTTACAGAAAATCTGTAAGTGTAATTCATAACATTAACAGCTTTGAGGGCAAAAATAATACAATCATTTAAAAAGATATAGAGAGAGGCACCTGGGTGTCTCGGTTGTGTCTACCTTTGGCTCAGATCATGATCTCAGGGTCCTGGGATCAAGCTCCGCATCAGGCGCTATGCTCAGTGGGGAGTCTGCTTCTTCCCCTCTCTCTGTCCCTCCCTCTTCTCATGCTCTCTCTCAAATGAATAAAATCTTTTAAAAAAAAGATACGGATAAATATTTCATAGAAATTTAGTATGACGGGCACTGAGGTGGGCACTTGGGATGAGCACTGGGTGTTATTCTATATGTTGGCAAATTGAACACCAATAAAAAATAAATTTATAAAAAAATAACTGAAAAAGTATACCCTCCCTAAAGCAGGAAATAAAATGTCACCATGCAACTTTTTTTAAAAAGAAATTTAGTATAAATTCATGATAAAAATTCTTACCAAGTCAAGAATTTGCTTAATCTGATGAAAGAGAATTACACCATGGCAAACATACTTAATGGTGAACAACAGTAGCATTCAATTTAAAATCAGGAATGAGACAAGGGTGCCCTGTATCATCACTTCTGTTTGATCTTGTATCGACAGTTTTTGTTGGTATGGTAAGGCAAGAAAAAGAAGGTAGAGGAATAAGAATTGGAAGGAGGAAATAGAACAGTCATTATTTGCTGGTGGCATGATTGCTTCAGAGAAAATCAAGGACTCCTGGGGCAAGTAGAAATAACAGGAGAATTTAGCAAAGTTAGCTAATTCCTGCGTGCCAAAATAATCACAAAATTTAACAAAAGACACCACCTCTGACATATTTTTAAATGTCAGATAAAAGTTTTAAAAAGATGTGCAGGATTTCTATGAAGAAAGTGTAAAACTATTGAGATTTACTAGACAAAGAAGTTCTAAATAAATGAAGTGAAATTCTAGGGTATTTATTTCTTTAAGGGAAAAATCTTTAGGATTGTAAATATTTCAATTCTCATATTGGTTTATAGGCTTACTACAATCCCAGCAAAAATTTCAATAGGATTTTAATGGAACTTGATCTCTTATTCTAAAATTTATATGGAAGAGTCAAGGCCCAAGAAGTCCAAACATTTCTAAAGAACAAGAATAGGGAGGAAAGATTTTCTTTACTAGGTAACAGGATTTACTTTGAAGCTACAGTATAAACATAGTATGGTATTTGTTCAAAAGTAGAAAAATAAACCTTTGGGCAGATGAAAAACTCAGAGCCATACATTTATGGAACTTTAATATATGATAGATGTATTGTGGCAGATCAATAGGGAATAGAAGGACTATCTTATAAATGGATTTGTAAAAAATGGTTATCTATATAAAACAGATACTGATCCCTACTTCATACCATTTGTGAAAAAAGAACTCTAGATAAATTAAAGACTTGAATATTAAAAGTAAAATTTTACAAATTCTATTAGAAGATATAGGTAAATATCTTTCTGGTTTTGGAGTGAGAAGCATTTATTAAAGATACATTTTAAAAGATCAATAAATCTGGGGATCCCTGGGTGGCACAGCAGTTTAGTGCCTGCCTTTGGCCCAGGGCGCGATCCTAGAGTCCCGGGATCAAATCCCACGTCGGGCTCCCAGTGCATGGAGCCTGCTTCTCCCTCTGCCTGTGTCTCTGCCTCTCTCTCTCTCTCTCTCTCTCTCTCTCTCTCTTTCTGTGTGTGACTATCATAAATAAATAAAAATTTTAAAAAAGATCAATAAATCTGGCTATATTAAAATTAAGATTTGAACATCAAAAAGAATCTTACAGAAAGAGAGGGTACCAATAGGAAGAAAGCTTTTACAACCTAATAGGCCAACAAAAGATTAATAGGAAGAATAAAGATTTCTTAAAATTAATAAGGAAAAGACTAGCCCATAGAATATGGGCAAGAAATACAGACATTTCGGAGTAAAAACACATATGACCAATAAAATCATTATGAGATGGTCAACTTCACTGATTGGGAAAGGCAAATTAAAACCACAATGAGATACCAATTTAGACCCATTCAGTGGGCAAAATTAAGGAGTATGACAGTGCCAATTATTACAGCAAATATGAATTGACAGGGTATCTTATATAAACTCTTGAAAGTGTAAATGAGTATGGCCACTTTGGGAAGTCTGTTATTATCTAAACATTGAATGTTTCTATATGCCGTAACTCAGCAATTCTTCTTCTAAGTATACACATAAGAGAAACTCCATGTACCATAGGTGATGTTAACAAAAACATTCCCAGGAGCACTGGAAACATTTAGTGAGATAAATACTTGAAACAACCCAAATATTTATTGATAGGAAATGGATAAATAAACGTGGCAACTTCACACAATGTCATATTATGTAACCAAACAAATAGCTATAAACAAAAACATGAATAGTCTGAGTGATACAGTTTTTTAAAAAAGGAAGTTCCCAAAGATCTTAGAGTTTAATTCCCTTTTAATCATGTTAAAACAAAAGAAAATGGAATGATCTTTAGAAATACAAATGTGTGATAGAGCTGTAATTTAAAAAATAAGTTATAATAATAACCTCAAAATTCAAGGAAGGGGCAGTAGAAGAATAGATTGGGGAGAAACCCAGAGGTGGGTGTAAATGATTGTTAATGTTCTAATTCTTATATTGGGTGGCTGGTTTACATTTATATCATTAATAACAAACAAATACACAAAAAACTACATAGCACATCTAAACAAAAGAGGGCCATGCTGAGGCCAATAATCAGAGTGTCATGAATCAAAGATAATTCAATTCTCTGCACTTGAATGGAAAGGAAAATATGATACCAACTCCTCTGCTATGTTTTATTATTAGGTTATAATTAACCCACACACCAATTCTAGTTTTGGTTTCTACTACAATCTTCCTTTTACAAATGGACCAAATCTTAGCGAGTTAACACAATCTGCTCAAGGCCACCAAGCGAGCAAGTGGTGGATTCAGATTTTGAAGAGTCATCTGTTTGACTCTAGGGCCTCGTCCCCAACTGCTGATGGTATTAGGCTCCCTGTCACCAAAACCGGTTTACTCACTACGATATCAACCAAGAGGAGTTGTTCTGCTTGAAGAGAACAATCTCTAAATATGTGAGGGTAAAAGGTCACCCAACAAGTATTTTGCCACATCAAGTTGAAGATTTTGCACATCTGTGTCATGATGGAAAAACGGTGTTAAAATGAAGTCACATACCATGTCATTAAGTAAAACGAATTGGAATGCGGAAGAGCTCAAGTAAGAAATGCACTGTTGGATTCATTCCTCTGGTATCTATAACATTACTTCTTCATATGCCATTCAAGAATGCAAAGATAAGAAGTGTTTACAAAACGTTTTTAGTGGCTCTAAGTTTGCTTTATGTCTAATTTATGCTACTTTGTGACCTCATTCTTCTGGTTTATTTCCTTCAAGAATACCAAATGTGATGCTCATGCCCCCTCTACTGGTCAGTCACATTTTGTTGTAAGTATCTTCCTAAGTAGACCTCCATCCAAGACTATCAAAAGATTAGATAATTTTTCTACTTTCCTGAATTTTTTTTTTTTTGCTTTTGAGGGCAGAGTTGATAGTGAGAAATATTATATAAATATATATACACACATTATATACATTTAAAAAATTTATATATATATATATATATATAATTTTATTTTATTTTTATTTAAAAAGACAGAATGTCACCAAGAACCTGTTTGTGGGCAGGTGCCACGTAACTTGTATAGATACTTTTGGGGAAGAATATCGGAGGTGTGGGGATCAGCTTGAGAGGCAGGCTCTGCAGACTTTGCTTTACAGCTAAAAGAATCTATTAGTTTTCTTCAACTCATCAAATTAAATCTATTAGTTCCTATAATAGATGTCTGTCCTTTTGGGTGTATCTCTACCCCGTATCCCCTGAAGTTGGTGTTCTCTCCTCTTTCCTGTGTTTATAGGTCAAATTGATTTGTCAGAGTAAAATGAAGGCCTCTGAGGGCAGGAATCACATTTAATTTTCTGTCAGACGCAGCCTCCAACTCCTAAATAGTGCATACCACATGGTAAATAACAATTATGCTACTTAGCTACCCGGTCTCAAATTGCCACGTAACAGCAGAAAAAATCCCATTCAGTACCCCAAGGAAATCCAAATCAAAAGGATGAAAGAAGAGGCTGTCCACTCCTCAGAAGACTAAATACAGTGATTTTACTGTTGTGCCCATAATCACTGTTTAATCAGAAACATTTCAGGTATGTTTTTCCCAAGATGCTGAAGTTCAGTAGTCAAGTTCAAAAAACATCTATTAAAAAAACTTCCTTTTTCTCTACCCCTGAACCTTCAAATCCTTGATCTCTTATTCTAAAATTTATATGGAAGAGTCAAGGCCCAAGAAGTCCAAACATTTCTAAAGAACAAGAATAGGGAGGAAAGATTTTCTTTACTAGGTAACAGGATTTACTTTGAAGCTACAGTATAAACATAGTATGGTATTTGTTCAAAAGTGTCTAAATCCTTAGACACTTAAGAGGGCAAAACAATATGGCTCTTTTATTCTTTTCAACTAATGTACCATTTTATCACAAAATCCTAATACAAATATAGAAGCAACTCTGAGTATCAAGAAGCTGGACATGAGGCAGCAAGCTTTCGTGAGCAGGAAGCTAGGAGTCCTGGGTTCTGGTCTTGGCCCACCAACTGTAGCTAAGTAGTCACTGGAGAGTTACTTCCATTTACTTTGTGCCTCAGTTTCCTCACTTGTAAAGTAGTAATAATCCTAACTTCTCTATATGCTAACTTCACTGGGTAGGTAGGTTAGGTATGGGAAAGCACTTTGTCAATAATTTTTTTGTTTGTAGGTCCTCTTCTCACTCTGCATTCTCTCTGGAGCAGAGTAGAGAGGGACATGTCACATGCACTCTTTCTTACTCCATCATGCATCCAGACACTGGGCATTTCTGACTGACCTCACACTCACAAATTACTAAAGAGCATAGGACCCCTCTCCCACGTGGGCATCCTGCATTGACATAGCATGGCCATAAGCCTAGACACCCACTTGGCTAAGAACTACTGTTTGGGCAGACATTTGAATGATGGAAGTACTTGTAGTACTTTAAGCGTAAAGACAAGTTAATCAAGTCTTAAAATCTTCCCTTTAAACAAGAATGAAGAGACTTTTCTGTATCCAATTATTGTCCTCTGATAGTACTGATAATACATTTGTTTTACTTCTTTCATGCTCACAAATTCAGGGTGGTTTTACAACTGTTGCACATGGGGGCTGAGCAATGTTTTGCAATGTTAAGTAATTCATACCCCTCTTAAACTGTGTATATCAAGGTCTAATTAAAACATTAATGAAGCATGATACCAATTCACTAATTTTTCACATTGGCAACTACAAGGACAATATATTTTAATGAGGAATGGTCTTCTTTTTATAAGCCATTTAATAACATTAAATTTTCAAAAATTAAATTTAAAAAGTTTAAACTGTTGACATTATCTTTCTTATTATCTGCTATTTTAGTATCTATATTCTTTCCTTTTAATTTCAATGGATGCTTTGTGAATACTTTAGAAGAGACATAAGTTGTTTGACAATATATGAAAAATCTACATTTTAAAGTTTTACATTTAGTTTTCATTTTTGATAAAAATATGGTAACATTTTACAAAGTTTGAATACGTATTTATTTCATTGTTGGTAAAATAAAAATTGTATGAAAATCTTCATTTTCACTACTTAGTGATTTTGTTAAAATAACAGCAAATATAGTAGATACTCTATAAATATTAAAGATAAAATGCAAATTTAATAAAAAAATTTTAAAGATTTTATTTATTTATTCATGAGAGACACAGAGAGAGAGAGAGAGAGAGAGAGAGAGAGGCAGAGACACAGGCAGAGGGAGAAGCAGGCTCCATGCAGGGAGCCCAACGTGGGACTTGATTCTGGGTGTCCAGGATCATACCCTGGGCTGAAGGCGGCGCTAAACCGCTGAGCCACCCAGGCTGCTCAAATTTAATAAATATTAAGCTATCTTGAAGAGTATGAATCTTACTCCAGAACAGAAAAATCTATTGTAGAAGTAGTTTCTCAAGTGGGGTTTCTTAAGGGGGGATAGAAGATGTGCCATGATGGGGCAGGGGTTGGGGAGTGAACTTCTCAAAGTCTTTGTTAAACATATTACATCTTCTGGAATACAAATTTTCTCCTTTAAGCTTTATTTATAAAAAACAGAGTAGGTATGAGATTTAAACAAATATTTAAGATAAACAAGACTTTAGAGAAGTGTTTATTTCCTAAGGAGAATGTTGGACCACTTTCCCAGGGCTGTGCATTTACACATTTGGGTGCCTGTGTGTGTGTGTAGCTGGCACTCTTTTCTCTCAGGACTTCACTGGAAAAGTTTAAGAGGCACTAAGAGAAATAATAAACATCTGACTTAGACAAGTTTTTAATAGGCCCAGGGAGGGCTTGACAGAACCCTTTAAAAATCCTTCGTTTGAAGAGGAGTGAAACATTATACCATGTGGCACTTGGTTATTTTTGTATGTGGCACTAATGAGACTCATTCATTAATTCTGTTCCTGAGCAGACTGGTTAATTGAACTCTTCAGTTTTACTGAGATGACCGAACCTTGGCTGACCTAATGTGTCACTGCTTGGTCACTGGCAAAAGCGAAGGAGAGAATGTGGAAGGCACAGCACAAGCCAATAGTGCTTTGGAAAAACAACTCAACTAATGTCTTAGGTGGGTAAGCAGTGCTCTCTTCATGCAGATCTGTACTCTGAGTTCTCAGTTCCACTGAGGCACTGTGAAATCCCAAGTGAGTGCCATCCTTCTGTTCCCCTCTGCTCTATTTTATCAGGTCTGCAACATGAGTGTGGTGATAGTAGGGAGGAGAGTCAGAAAACAAGAAACAATGTCAGGGGAAAGGTGGCTTGGTCCTAGTTCTGCCTTGAGCACTAAAGTAGTTATGAAATTTGGATCAAGTTCACTCAACTTGGGATGCCTCAGTGGCTCAGTGGTTGAGCGTCTGCCTTTGGCTCAGGGCGTGATCCTGGAATCCCACATCAGGCTCCCTGAATGGAGCCTGCTTCTCCTCCCTCTGCCTATGCCTCTTCCTCTATCTGTGTCTCTTGTGAATAAATAAAATCTTAAAAAGAAAAAAGTTCACTCAACTTTGCTAGGCCCCGTTTTCCTCATTTGCAAAGGAGAGCTTTAGTTACCATATAATCTCTAAAGTTCCCTCTAATTCTAATGTTCTGGATTATTTTTGAACATCTACCAGCAAAGTTGTCCTTCACTTTTGTAAAACTTCACCCCCCCACCAAAGTGTAAATTTAATGAGATTCAAAAAAGGCTTAACCAGATAGCTTTTACAAACTCTGTTAGGATCAATGAGTTTCTAAGCTTCTCAAAATGTAACGGTTATACCCATAGTTTTGGATTTTGAATTGGAAGTATCAGGAGAAAAGAATGATGTCCATTAAAAAAGTATTTCCTAGCTTTGTACCCTGAAAAGGCCTAGAAACAGAGACCCAACTAGGAGCAGTGAGCACTCCTAGCAGAAAGATGAGCTTTCTGAAGTACACATCTGATCATGTGATGCCACTGTTAAAACCCTTGACTGTCTCACACAGTGTGTGGCTCCTAAACACAAATAGTGCAGTAGGGGATACCATACACAGCACTACTTCAAGTTTTGAAAAAGTAGCCAGTTTGTCTCATCCATAGAAACAAAGAGAAAGTCAAGCAAAATGGGGAGATAGAGGAATGTGCTCCAAAAGAAAGAATAAGAAAAAAAATCTCAGAAAAAGAAGTAGAACAGAGATAAGCAATGTGATTATGATTATGTGATTAAGCAATGTGAATGTGATTATATCCGTAAGGATCTTGATGAGAAACAGAATTTACCTCAGATTGGTTAGTGGAGAAAACTTAAATGAGAGTGCTACTTGAGTAAGTGACTGGGTGATGGGCACTGAGGTGGGTACTTAACGGGATGAGCACTGGATGCTATACTATATGTTGGCAAATCGAACTCTAATAAAAAAAAATACAAAAAAAATGTGCTACTTGCAGATAAATAGATAGGGTTAAGAAAGCAAACATGGAATGGAAGCTACTAAGAGATAGCCACAGGGGGAAGCTGTTACTACCCTAGGGTTGATGGAGAAGGAATGATTTGTTGGCTCACAATGAGTGCTGGAGGAAGGGCCAGAGGGCACAACCAGTTCTATTGATAAGACATCAAAGTGGGAAGGGAGTGGGGAAGAGATACAATGACCTTGCCTGGGGAGGATCCACTGGAGCTTCCCATTGTCCAAATTGTAAGGGAAATCAGCTGACAAGGGAGTCAGGTGATGCAGTCTGTGGTGGTTAGTTGGGTGTGGCACAGAGCAGGGCATAATAGGATAGAATATGGAGTTGAGCAGGGGTGAGGGTGAGATATGGCAAATGATGGATAATCAGCATGGGGATTCATAATATCTAGCTTGCTTAACAGTGTTATTAGGAGGACTAAAGGGGATGTTGGTGAAAGTACTTGTCACAGAGTGGGTGCTCAGTGAGTTCACAGCCTTTCTTTTTTATCATAATCCAGCCCCTGGAAGAGAGTAGATGCTAGCTAAATGTTTGGTAAACCAGTTTTAATGTTTCTTTTCATGCCGTTTTATTATTTCCTGTAAAATGAAGTTTAGTGGTTTCTATACCTCTCTCCTTTATGACCCCAAAAGAATTCCCTTCCTCATCAGGACTAGAGACCTGTGATTCTTCTCTTTCCCATGCTTTTTATTTTCTAAAAATTTTAATGGAAACTTTCAAGCACACCGAAAAATAGAATACAATAAACATCCATAGGTCTCTCATTCACTCTAAGAAAGTAATCAACAGCTTGCTTATCTTGTTTTCATTCATCCTCTCTACCTTTTTTCTCCCTAGCACATTTTAAAACCAATCATCATTTTGGTATAAACCTCTTTAGCCAATAAAGCCTTTTATGTTTTACTAAACCATTGGCTGTCTTCACTTCGGATAAAGCAAAGGTAAATTTTTTTTTTTATTCATAGAGATGCAGAGAGAGAGAGAGAGAGAGAGAGAGGCAGAGACACAGGCAGAGGGAGAAGCAGGCTCCATGCAGAGAGCCTGAGGTGGGACTCCATCCCGGGTCTCCAGGATCACGCCCTGGGCTGCAGGCAGCGCTAAACTGCTGCGCCACTGGGACTGCCCTAAAGGTAAATCTTTAATTTTATCTAATGTTCTATGTTCAAATTTTTCCAATTGTCTCAAGATGTCTTTTCTGATTAGTTTGTCCATATCAGTAATGGAACAAGGTCCCCACATCTGTAATTTCTTTGAATTCTAATCCAACCTGAGACTGGTGTCTGCCCTGGAGGCAAGTTGTTGTGAGGACCTGATATGGGGCATTTGGGGGCCACCCTCATGGGTAATAGTCCCTCCTGTGTTTTCTTGACCATCCACACAAAAGAGGCAGCTCCAGATCCCCCAAATTGTTGTTAGCTTTCCAGCCTACCCAATGCAGTGTAGTATTGAGGCTAGGGAAGAGGTGGTTTGAGAGGAGTTATCTGCCAAATAGAATAATGTGCTGTGATGTCTAGTCCAACTCCATTTATTTAAGACTCTTGTTTATTGTAGTACAGGTAGGGCTGGGGATGAAATGATGAGGATGCTGTGGCATAGGTTTAGGTAAAGTTCCTCAGCTGTAATCCTACCTTCTGATCTTAGTCTCTTATAAAATCAGCTGTTAGGGCTATGTGGCCATCTGTAGTTACAATCAAGAATAGAAATTAAAAAAAAAAAAGAAATTAAATGAGAATTAAAAAAATAAAAATAAAATCAGCTGTTAGAGATTCTAGAAAAAAAAAACAACCAAAAAACAAATTACCACCAAGCTTCTTTGGCCCCTTTCCTTTTGTGGCTTCTTTAGGGTCAAAGGAAATGTCTGTAATTCATGCACTGAGATGAAGAAGGAAGTTACAGGTTATTAAATCCAACCTTCCAACCAGTAGGAGACTGCCTCTGATGATAAGAACTAACACCGTGGTCAAGTGACTGAAAACTACGTCTGGGGGCTCCAAATCCTATCCCCTCCAGGGAATTACACAGCCTGTGTGTGAGCCTCGAGGGAATGAAGACTTTATAATTCTCACAGTTAGCAGGTATCTTCCTGGGTTTCAATGAAATCCCTCTTCCTCTGTTGGGAGGTTTGCTCTGTTGCTTCCCAGAATTTGGGAAGTGGGAGATGTAAATATATGATGGCTGGAAAATGCACTTTAATTTACAGTAGAAACAGTCTCTTTGCCTCAGTACAATTAGACTAAAAGTGTACCAGGCTCCTAAACACAAATAGTGCAGTAGGGGATACCATGCACAGCACTACTTCAAGTTTTGAAAAAGTAGCCAGTTTGTCTCATCCATAGAAACAAAGAGAAAGTCAAGCAAAATGGGGAGATAGAGGAATGTGCTCCAAAAGAAAGAATAAGAAAAAAAATCTCAGAAAAAGAAGTAGAACAGAGATAAAAGCAATATGCCTGATAAAAAATTTCAAGTAATGATCCTAAAGATACTCACTGGGCTGGAGAAAAGAGTGGAAGAACTCAATGAAAGCTTCGATAAAGAAATAGAAAATGTTAAAAATTGAATACAGTAACCAAACTAAAAACACACTAGAAGAGGTCAACAGTAGACAAGTGGATACAGAAGAACTTAGTCATCTGGAAAAGAGGGTAATGGAAAGCACACAGCTGAACGGAAAGAAAAAAAAAGAATTAAAAAAAATAAGGATAGATTAAAAGATCTCTTGGACAACATCAAGCAAACATTTGCATTATAGAAGTCCCAGAAGAAGAGAGAAAGGTATAGAAAACTCATCTAAAGGAAATATAAACTGAAAACTTGTCTAACCTAGGAAGGGAAATAGACATCCAAATCTAAGAAGCACAGAGTTCCTACCAAGATAAGCCCAAGGAGGTCCATATGATGGAACATAATAATAAAAATGTCAAAAGTTAAAGATAAAGAAGTCTTAAAAGCAGCAAGAGAGAAAGAAAGTTACTGCAGGAGAAAACCTATAGGCTATCAGCTGACTTTTGGGAGGGAGTGGCATGATATAGTCAAAATGCTGAAAGGAAAAAAAAAAAACCTATAAGAACACTCTACTTGGCAAGGTTATCATTCAGATTTTTTAAAATAAAGTATTTATTTAATTTTTAAAGATTTTATTACTTTGAGAGAGCAGGGGAAGGAGCAGAGGGAGAGAGGGGAGAAAGAATTTCAAGCAGGCTCCATGCTCAGTGGGGCTTGACCTCAAGACCCTGAGATCATGACCTGAGCCAAAAATCAAGAGTCAAATGCTTAAATGATGGAGCCATCCAAGTACCCCTATCATTGATATTTGAGAGATAATGAGTTTCCCAGACACACACACAAAGATAAAGGAGTTTATCACCACTAAATCAGCCTTACAAGAAATATTAAGGGGATTTCAGGTGGTAAAAGGCCATAATTAGACCTAAGAAAACTATGAATAAAAAGATGTAAAATATGAAATCATATACATAAAATGTAGAGAAGGGAGTAAAAAGGGAAGAGAAGGGGAAAAAAGAATTTTTTATTTATTTAGAATGTGTTTTAAAATAAATGACCAAATTAATATAGACTTCTATTTACTTACAATGTTATGTATGAGCCTCATTGTAACCACAAACCCAAAACTTAGGATACACAAAAAATAAAGAAAGCACAAAGAAAGAGAACAAGAGAAGAAACAGAGAAAACCACAAAAACAACCAGAAAACAAATTTTTTAAATGGCAATAAGTACAATATTATCAATAATTACATGTAAGTGGCCTAAATGCTCTGATCAAAAAGACACAGAGTGGCAGAATGGATAAAAAAGGCAGACCCATCTATATGCTACTTATGTGAGATGCACTTCAGACCTAAAAACATAACAGACTGCAGGTGATCAGATGGTAAAACATTTACCATGTAGCAATACTTTTATGAGACAAAATAGACTTTAAAACAAAGACCGTCACAGGAGACAGAAGAACATTACATAATGATAAAGGGATAAATCCCAAACCAAGATATAATGATTATAAATACCTATACATCTACCACTAGTGCACCTAAACACACAAAGCAAATGGTAACAGACATAAAAGGAGAAATTGACGGTAATACAATAGCAGCAGATTTTAACACTCCACTTACATCAATGGATAGGTCATCCAGACAATTAATAAGGAAATGATGCTTTTGAATGATACATTGTACCAGATGTACTTCACTGATATATAGAACATTCCATCCAAAAACAACAGAATACATATTCTTTGCAAGTGCAAATGGAACATTCTCCAGAATAGATCACATATTAGGCCATAAAACAAGTCTTAATAAATTTAAGGTTGTAATTCTACATCTTTTCCTACCAGTATGAAACTAGAAATTAATCACAGGAAAAATAAAACCTGGAAAGCTCACAAACATGTGAAGACTAAACAACCAATGGGCCAATGATGTAATCAAAATACATGGGGACAAATGAAGATGAAAACACAATGGTCCACAATCTGGGACACAGAGAAAGCAGTTTTAAGAGTGAAGTATATAGCAATACAGGCGTATCTCAAGAAACATTAAAAAACAAACAAACAAATCCAATCTCATACCTAAAAGAACTAGGAAAAGAAGAACAAACAAAACCCAAGGTGAGTAGAGGAAAGGTAATTCAGATCAGAGCAGTAATAAGTGAAATAGACACTAAAAAAGTAATGGGGGAAAAATTGATGAAACCAAGAGCTGGTTCTTGGAAAAGACAAACAGAACTGACACCCTTACCCAGACTCAAGAGGAAAAAAAAAAAAAAGACCCAAATAAATAAAATTAAAAATGAAAGGGAAGTTACAGCCACTAGAAGTAATAAATGAGATGTTCACTAATGGGAGTTTTTTAAGGATCAAGGACAAGAAGAGCTAGATGCAGTGGTGACCCCTTAGCTATTATCTGCTGCTGGTTGATTGTCCAAGGGAACAGTTGGGCAGATCAAGCCACCAAGTTGGCAGCCCATATAAAGACGACAAAACCTGCTAACTAAATATCAACCCCAATATTCCTGGAAGGATGGGAGGACCTCAGGAGAGCTAAGGATTGGAGATTTGGACACTGCACTGCTCCTAAAGCCAACTGGAAATATAATGAATCCTTATCCCAGAACCTCTTATGGAAGAAATGATTCTCCATATTCACCACTGCATCCATTATGGGTGAGATGCTGAGATCACATCAGAATCCACAGCTTGCCTACACGCTGTTAGTAAGGAGAACATTGAAGAGAATGCTGCTTAGACCAGTAAGCTTGATACAGCTGAAACTGCTTTTCAGGGGAGAATTTGTCTGAAGAAATTGATAAGGTCAACAAACTACTTGGTTACAACCAACCTCCCCTAAAGGCCCTAGATAAAACAGAACACAAGAACTCACACATCTTGATACTGTGTAGTATCGAGTTCCAACCTGGAACTAAGGAATATATCTGAATGGAGGCAGGAATGTTCCATTCCTCCAGCCGTGATCTTCACTTGGAAGAGGAGTGAAGGAGTGAAGGTTGTCCTCAGGAGTCCTGAGGTTGAATTTTGGGAAGTATTTCTGAAATATTGGAAGGTTTTAAAATACATGCCCAAATAAGATTATAGATCATTACAAAACTCAGTTATCTACTTAGCCAAGGTGGCAATAAGATTCTAAAGGCAAATGTATACGGTTAGTTAACAAAATCTAGCTAGCTCTTTAAATAGGGAAGAGTCAACTTTAATAGAAACTTCATTTTTCTAGGCAGATTAAAGATAAAGAAAATCCTTTGTTTACAACTTGGACCAATAATCTAAAACTGTCACTTTAACAGGAAGAAAACTCAAACTCCAATCTTTTGTCAGTGTACTTCTGATATTAAAACTCATGATTCCAACAAGATGAATTTAAAAGGTATATGCAGTCTCTTTCCCTCCCTGTCATCTCCCGTGTTGATATACAATGTTCTGACCAGAATCTCCCATCAGGAATGAAGGGCTCTCAGCTGTGGGAATGTGCCACCAGTCCTTCAACTCTCAGAGGCCATTAGGCATGGCCTTGACGGAAGACAGGTGCCTTGCTAAGGTCATGCCCTCTTCCCAGCTGGTCACATTCAGTGACTGTTATAAAAGTCCAGGCCTTTTGCCCTAATTTTGGATGGTTCTGAAGACTAACCCTACTTTGGAACTCCTCAGGGAATCAGTGAAAGCTTCTGTTGATACTCTATCACTGCTTGACATCTGCTTGATCTGCTCTCTTACTTTCCCTTCTCTTCCCCAAGTGTTGATCACTCCCAAATACACTTTTTGACATACATACTAGTCTCCAACATCTTCATCAGTCCGACTGTGCACGAAATTTCTTTCCAAAGATCCCCTCTTACAAGCCTTCTATAACTTTCCTTTTTACATCAGACTTTGTTCTAAGTGTTCCTTTTTTTTTTATTTTAATTTTTATTTATTTATGATAGTCACACAGAGAGAGAGAGGCAGAGACACAGGCAGAGGGAGAAGCAGGCTCCATGCACTGGGAGCCTGATGTGGGATTCGATCCCGGGTCTCCAGGATCGCACCCTGGGCCAAAGGCAGGCGCCAAACCGCTGCGCCACCCAGGGATCCCCTAAGTGTTCCCTCTTTGAACAACCAGTCCCACTTACCTTGCAAAGAGTCGTTCTTATTATTTCCAGTAGTCTTAATTACATTTATTAACATTATTTATTCTTAGATTACCCACAAAACTGCACTAGTCAAAGTAATAAAGTTTCTCTCTGAAACAAAAACAAATGAACAAACAAAATAGAAACAAACTCAAATACATAGAACTGTGGTAGAAAGACCAACACCATGCGGTTTTTCTCTTCTGACAAATTTTGCAATAGAGATAACACGAACCTGCCTTTCAGCAAACAGGTAGAACAGAAATTCTACCTCTAATGTTGATAACTCTGAAGACAGGTCCAATGTAATAATACCAACAACTTGAAATTAGCTTTAATATCAAACATTTTCCCAGATCACATAACTTTGAAAAATGTTTGAGTTTCCATTTTCTGAGTTTTAGAATGCCTGATTATTATAAGCGTTTGCCTTTAAGCCAACTAAATGGAGTACTTTAAAAAATTCATTTTAGGAAACATCTTACATTTACAATATACAGGGACACATATACAAATACACAAACAAGATGCAAACAAAATCTTAAAGGCCCAGTTTCCAAGTATCTTTTTATAAAACAAATCCATTGAAAGATGGGATTATAATTTATAGATCCATTATTTGGTCATTTTTCTTAGGAGTCTAACGAATATTGTGGCCAAATGGTGTTGCAGAAAAAAAAAAAAAAAGATTGTCATTTTAGAGAATACAGCCTAAAGGACTGCATGTGGGGATGAAATTGTCATTTCCCATATCCCAGTGAGAACACGGCTAGTTTTATTCAAAGATACCAAAAAGTTACAACAATGAACAAACCAAATGAAGCTGAGGGTACCTCTGTGAGCATGAGCTCCTCCCCAAAAGTCAGAGCTTCACCCAAATGAACCAAACAGAAGAAACAAGGTCACATGTCATTGTACACGAAGTACTCACCAAGAGATGTCCGTTCAAACCAAGCCCCAAAACTAGTTCCTTGCTATTATAGGTAAATTTGGTGCAGAAGGTTGGCAGTATCCAGGTGAGGTGAGTCCCCTGTGATTGCCTCTAGGACCAGAGCCTAGGCAGCCACTGGGCTGGTCACTGACTTACTTTAATGGCTGGGGGTTGATGAACCCTGAGAAAGAAGCTCCTGGCTGCCTTTCCAAATCTGTAACCAAACCCAATTCTGTCCACCTGATGCACAGCTAAGATAATCACTGTGATGTTGAGCAGGCCGCAAGGAAAGGGCTGATCTGAGAAGCAACCAGACCAGGAACCCAGCGGTGCAAGCCTCAACTCTACCTCCCCAAAGGAGAGTCAGAGAAATTTAAACCCAAATTAAAAGGGCCTGGGTAAAAAGTTGCAGCTGTGCTTATTAGTCCCATTAACATTTTGGTCACCAGCTTCAGTGACATAAAGTAAGTTGTTAACGCAACTCACCAGCTTCCTAGGCAACTCACCAGCTTCCTTTCTTCCTAGGCAAAAGGAAAGCTTTTAAAACTAAAACAACTCACTTACCTCCCCCACTCCGGGGAGTGTGACCAACAGGTCCTATAAATTTTTAAGCTGCCCTACATAGGCTTTTCTACAACGACCCGAAAAATGAATTGTTCATCCATTCAACAATTATTGATCATCTACTCAGTGCCAGGTGCTGTCTCAGGTGTAGGAGGTAGGATTACTAGGGCAGATGATGAAGGCACAGCCTAACAGGGGCCTGAAGAGGGCAGCACAGGGGAGGGTTAAAAGGACGGGTTACAGAGCCAGGATATCTAAAGCAAAATGGGAACTCTGATGTTTTGGGGCGATGAATTGGTCCTCACCACGGCATTACTCTTGTTGCTTTAAATCCACAAAATCACTTCCTGGAAACAGGCATAAGTGACGTGTGTTTTACACTCTGTTCTCTGTCCTAGTGTGGTGGGTAATTGGGTGGTGATTACCATCCGCTGACTGTGATACTGCTCTGACCCAGACCAGCTAACTCTGTCTACTTTGGGGCGCCATTCAGGAGGCAAAATGACAAACTATGAAAAAATACATGATGAAAACTTAAAATAACAAGATGGAAGGAGTTTTCAGGTGATAGAAAGAACTCTCAGACCTCCCAAGTGTAAACAACTGACATCAAGTAAGTTTATAAGAAAATTTTCTGTGGATTCAAGTCCAAAAGTATTTGACACAGGTCCCTAAAACAAAAGGGAAGAATAATTACCATTGTCAGCAATATCATGTTGATGCTTCTGTAAAACAAACACACAAGGCAGGACGACAAACACGATCAGGGTGGGGCACACAAGCCTAGAAGCCAAGACTCAGATTTCAGTTCTAGTTTGTAAAGTACTTCCAAGTTGGATATTTCCAAGTTTGGATGTGAGGAGAAAGAAAAAGAGGTCCCCTGAGGCCACATGCTGAGGAAAGTCTCTAGACACAGACAGACAAACATTCTGCTTCCTGCTTTTGATTGGATTTGATTTGATTCTTTGAAAAAAAACGATCTGAGAATTGCCAATGCACAGGCCAGCCCAATGCCAGAGTACATGGGGTTTGAAAAGATTCTGTAATTTCTGTCTCTTTGTGATTACATGTGCTGCTGTATAGAGTAGGAAAAACAGAACCTAGTGGTGGGTTTCCCAGGTCCTGCAGCCACAACCTTACCCTGGCAAGGAAAGTGTTGTCCCTTGAAAGTCATAAATAACCCATCCATTGGTAGTTATTTTCTACTACGTGCCTGATGGTGGGCAGGGCAATTTCTCAGAAGGTTGGTCTGGAAAAGAAATTGGGAAAGGGGATATGGCCAAACTCAATGGAGATCACATGTTCTCCCCCATGACCTGATCTGAGCATTTTCATACACATTCTGAGTCTTTTCCTCATAGAAAACAGGAGAATTTTGCTCCTCCTTTCTTTCCCACTCCTGTTCATTCAAGTGTTTTTCATGTATCCTAATAACCATATATTTCATTTTCCACCCATCCAGACTCCTTGCTCCTCCCCATTCGGTCCGGGGAGAACTCGTAAATGTCATTGGTCACAAAACCACTCTCCACGCTCGCCAGAGTCATGAATCCACTTTCAGATGGGTTCACAGCCATGTTGTCATAGTCACAAGACATGTCATCGGGAGTGGCTTCTCCAGAGCACACTCGGAATGAAATGTTCTTCAGGTCTGGCCGGGTCTCAGCTAAGTCGGCTTCACTTTGTTTTCGGATGATGTTGTAAACCTCTAGGTCTGGGCTGTTCCCTTGGCGAGGAGAGGGCCAGATGGTGTGCTGCTCCTTTGTGCTGGGGCCTGGCTGCTCCCGTTTCCTAGGAGGAAAGAAAACTGGAGCTGAGTACTTTAGACAAGGGGATTGAGAATAGCCCTGTGGCTTCTGCTCCAGTAGGAGGAAGTCATCCCAGGCAATCACTACACGGCATTTCTCACCCACAGACACAGGTCAAGGCTTCGGGGTGGGGTGGGGTATGAAAATAGGAAGGTAGTGTTATATTCAAAGTGCTTGTGTATCTATATTCACTGCTGCCAAAGCATAGAACAGAGGTGATTATCTGGGGAACCCCAAAGCTCCTGCAGCATCCATGGATAGAACTGGATGGGAAAAATATCACATTTTAAAAAACTCTTCTCCAAGCTGTCCTTCAATTCTGAATGTAGGCAACAAATCAGAGTAGAATTAGTAATATCTTTGACTTGATACCAACAGAGTCACAGATGTTTTCATATCACATCACAGTTATCATAGATACCTTAAAATATTTTACACTCCTCTCTACTTCAAAATTATGCTAATTATACTCACCACTAAATAAATAACACCCACCCACACATTAATAAAGAAACACACCAAAAAACAAACAAACAAACAAAACCAAAAAAAACAAAAAACAAACAAACAAAAAAAAGAGGGATCCCTGGGTGGCGCAGCGGTTTAGCGCCTGCCTTTGGCCCGGGGCGTGATCCTGGAGACCCGGGATCGAATCCCACGTCGGGCTCCCGGTGCATGGAGCCTGCTTCTCCCTCTGCCTATGTCTCTGCTTCTCTCTCTCTCTGTGTGACTATAATAAATAAATAAAAATTTATTTAAAAAAAAAAAAAAAAAAAAAAAAAAAAAAGAAACACACCTATTGCCAAACCACATTCAGTCTTCGGAAATATTTTGCTAAATTGTTTTTATCAGTACAATTGCTTTCTTTGCAATCCAATACATTTTATTTTATACATTTAAAGATCTTGTTCTGGGAAGGGGTCCAGAGGCTTTACCCAACTGCTACAGAGGTCTCTGGCCCAAAAAGATTAAAAACTGGGATACCTGGGTGACTCAGTGGTTGAGTGTCTGCCTTTGGCTCAGCTCATGATACTGGAGTCCTGGGATCAGTCCCGCATCAGGTTCCTCACAGGGAGCCTGATTCTCCCTCTGCCTATGTCTCTGCCTCCCTCTGTGGGTCTCTCATGATTAAATTAAATATTAAAAAGAAAAAAAAGGTTAAAAACCTCTGAGATAGGCTCTAGCTTCGGAGTCACAATTCCTAAATCCTGTTGAGGTGCTAAATAGACTAAGGAAGAGAAACTTAAAACAACAACAACAAAAAACCAACTGCAGAGTAAGCAGTTGGAAAATATATTTGTAATATTTTAATTGAATTCTATTTTTAGATCAAAAGGAATTAACTAATAAAAATGATCATAGTAAGAGCCAACTATTTTCAGTGTTTATTATATGCCCATTCTGCATGCATTAACTGTTTTAAATCTAGTAATCCTATAAGGAAGATATTGTAAAATGAAGCAGGTTCTACCATTGACCCTTGAACAATGAGGGGGTTATGGGTGTCAACCCCCAACGCAGTTTAAAATCTGCATGTAACTTTTGACCTACCCCAGACTGAGCCATTAATAGCATACTGCTGACCAGAAGCCTAATACATATTTTGCATGTTATATGCCTTATATACTGTATCCTTATAAATAAAAAGTTAAAGAAAATGTTATCAAGAAAGTCATAAAGAAGAGAAAATATTTACATATATTTTCTTTATATGTATAAAGAAATAATATTATATATATATTATATATATATATTATATATATACATATATATATAAAGAAAATATATTTATCTTTCTTGAAAATGTTTTTTTTTATTTTTTTTATTTTATTTTTTTTATTTATTTTTTTATTTTTTTTCTTTCTTGAAAATGTTATCAAGAAAGTCATAAAGAAGAGAAAATATTTACTGTAAAAATATTTACAGTACAGTATTTATTGAAAAATACTCAAAACATGTATAAGTGGATCCACACAGTTCAAACCTCTGTTATTCCAGGGTCAACTGTGCATTAAAATCTTACTAATTCATCTTCCAATGGTTATCAAAGGGAGTTGAATCTTAAACTGGACTTTAGTTTTCCTGTTGTAAAATGGGCATACCAGCCTTCTTCTTCTATATATGGTGTGATGCTGGGGAATAAAAAGGCAACTGAGAAGAGCTGTAGGACCTTCCAAAATGGTGGCACACGATCCATAAATAGAGATGCTCTAGGACAGTTAGTGCGGCTATTTTGTAGCAATCTATAATTATATATCTAATGAAAAGCAAAGTCAATTAAAAGGCTTTAACTATTTCATTTCAAATAGAGTGATTCAGTTTCAGATGTTTGCCAGAAGGCTTTGGAATAGTCATTTTTCAATGGCTCACTCTTTATTCCTTTACCCAATGAACCAACATTTTTGGAGTGAGGGCATACATTCATGAAAGCACTTTGCTGAGCGATGTGTGGAAACAAAGGAGGGGAGTAACAGTTTCACTTCTCGAGTCATTTGGAATCTTCCACACACACAAAAATTAAAGAATATAAGATCACTTTCTTTTTTTCTTTTTTTAAAGATGTATTTATTTATTTATTCAGAGAGAGCAAGAGAGAGGCAGAGACACAGGCAGAGGGAGAAGCAGGCTCCATGCCGGAAGCCTGACGTGAGACTCGATCCCAGATCTCCAGGATCACACCCCAGGCTGCAGGTGGCACTAAACCACTGTGCCACCAGGGCTGCCCAAGATCACTTTCTTAATTACAACCAAGCACAAATTCTTAGTACTTCTGAATGCCCTGAGCCCATCAGAGAATTTACTGTCAAATCTGCCATGGTAATTGAAGCAAACAGAGCAATGTCCAAATCTCAAAGAGTCTAGAAGATACAAAGGTCTACACAGTGAAGATTTTACTTGCCTCTTTCTATAGATCCAAACCCAACACACAACTGTGATGACCACAAGGAGAAGGATGATGCTGGGGATTAGAATGTAAGCAAGATTCAAGGCAGCTTCTGAAAAGAAAATCATATATTATCAGTGTTAGTGATATTGTTACAAGCTTCAAAATGAGCTTAAAAATGCATAATCAACACAGAATATTCCAAAGAGCATATTCCTGGAAGGAAATATATATACAGTTACCCAGTTAGCAAAGTCTTCTAGTTTCAGTAAGTGAGCATTTTCTACGTATTACCCGAAGTAATAGAGAAAAGAAGTTTACATGTTGGAGTTTCTTGCAAAATATCAGAACCACACTGTTAGAATTATATATATTTTTTTTCCAGAGGAAAGAGATTCTCTCTTTTCTTGTCTTTGCTCTTCCTTAACAAAGTAGAGTCTGCTTGGGCAGTGGTGATGTCTTTGGACAGAAATGGCAGTTCCCAAGGTGGGGTGGGGAAGAGGGAGGGAGGGAGGGAGGGAGAGAGAAGCAAATCTCAGGTCTATTACCAGGAAAGGGAAGATCACATGAAGCACATGAATCAGACTGTAACCTTCCCAACAAATCTGACTAAGACTATTGGATCCATTTGGGGCCAAGAGCAGTGACTGTGGAGGGCATTCAGAGGCCTGCTATCCTGACCTTTCCTGTCCTTTAAGACTTGGAACAAAGTCTAAATTTTCTGTCATGGGGATTTTAGGAAGAATCTGGGACTGGGGGACTGACTCCTTTCTTACTGGTCCAAGGTTCCTAACCTTCTAGAAGCTGTTGCTTTGTTTTCCTGTGAGGCTGCAAACCTGGCCACCATACACACACAGAGAGACCCAAATAAAACCCACTTTACATGCCACTATGATAACAATGAGCAATGAGAACTCCACCCACGTCTGTTTAGAACTTTGTACTTTTTTCAAAGCATTTTCAACACATGTTATTTGTTATACAATAGAAAATTTGACTACCTTTGTCCTTGGTTCCTGGAAGAGAGGCTCTAAATCTTTGGAATTTCTCAGGTAATAGGAATAACTTTGTTATTCAGGAGCCCCTCAGACCAAACAGAGTTTATGCTGATGAGGTGTCTCAGAAGGGGGACTGAGGATGGTTGGGGGTGGTGCTAGAGATTGAGTTCAATTACATGGCCAACCTCAATAAAGTGGTGAACACGTTGATGTGCCAGGAGGGTAATTATGCAATCTGATTCCATCGGGAGAGGATACAGAAACTCCCCATATGGGACCTCTCCAGACCTTACCCTATCTGTTTCTTTGCTGGCTGCTCCTGATTTGGATTCTTTACAATAAAATGCAGTCATAAATATACTGTTTCCCTGAGTTCTATGAGTTGTGCTAGTGAGTTATCAAAACTGAGGGGGTCGTGGGCATCCTCTGGATTTGTAGCCAGCTGATCAGAAGTGAGAGTGGCCTACACCCCTAAACTTGTGTCTGAAGTGAGGGCAGTCTTGTTGAGGACGGAGTCCTTAATCTGTGGGGTCTGCCCTAAATTGAGGTGGCTGGTCAGAACTGAACTGCAGTATTAAAATATCCTATTTCATTTTAGGGGCACAGTAATGCTCTCAGGTGAGAAACACAGCATTACTTCCATTATGCAAAAGATGACACCATAGCACAGAGAAATGAAGTGGTTTAAATGTTGCCCAGTGACATAAGCGCAGATCTCCCTCTTAAAACTCAAGGTGAGAGGCGAAGTTGAAATTCCATTAGGACTCCAATTTATCACCCCATTTTCTTTGATCCTTTATGATTTGAGTTGTAAAATATTTTTGCCCATTTCCTCTATCTGTTTCACAAGGGAGTATCAAGCACAGACATCATGCATCCTGCATCCCGCGTGGGATTTCTGCTCTTATTCCTCTACTGCTCTTGCAGTACCCCAACCCCTACCCTATGACTGCTGGGTGGTCCCCCACTCCCATCATCACACAGGCACTTCACATCCTGGCCAGTCTACTCTCCCGGGGTGTTTTACTGATGAAACCCAACACTGTACACACTTTCTGCAACGTCTCAGATGCCCTGTCTAGTTCACTTTTTTTTTTTAGTAGTTACAGGAACAAAGTAGAGAAAGTAACCATGGGTAATTTATGATTGAGAGTTCCATCACCTATTTTCCCCTGGAGAGTTCTGTCCATACCGTTGTTTCCTTTAAATGTCTCTCTGGCATCTTCTTTCCCTGCGTCTCCCGGAAGTATGGGTGTTGCTGGCTCTGTTCCTTCACCTGAAAACAGACACATGGACTTGAGGAGGAAGGCCTCACAATCCAGGTGGTCTCTGAGGTCCCACCAGGTTGTAGGTGGGATGCCAACAAGAGGTAGCAATTTGACCGAGGCTATGGTGCACATATAGAAAAGTAAAAGGGTTGAATTTGCTGGCCAACAGATTTAATTGTTTTCATCTTCCTGGTAAGATTTTTGCTGCCAAGAATCATGTACTGAAGTAGACAGCAGGCGGCTGGTGTCAAGGCACAGAAAATACAGAGGTGCCAAAGGGCAGGGCCAATGACTCACTTCTAGGATTATAAATTATCTGTGTGGCTCACTTCTTTTCTCATTAGATTGAATTATTCCTTTCATATTGTAAATAATGACAAGTCACATCCCGAATTGAATTTGTGGGTTGTTGCTTTTCAGCTTTGGGAGAAATAGGCAATACCAGAAGAGAGATTAATGAACTACTTGACATGGCTGGGTATGGCATACACTTCTCCAAATGGTCTGACTTCACATCAGCCCCCTTCCTGTTGGAAAATCTGGTCTAAAGAACATATGGTTCTAAATCCTTACAGGGAGCCTGGGAAACAGCCCAAATTAACCCAAATCTCAAATGAAAGGCTTACCTCCAGGCTTTATAGAAGGAGCTGTTGGTTTCTCTGTGGCAGAAAGAAACAAATATGAAAATAGTAACTAAATTTCCATGACATCTGGATGAAATTGGCCGAATCATGGCATCCACTTATTTACACATTCAATCACCTGATATACTTTATTTAGTGTTACTAGATGCCAAGATCTGGGTTAGTAAGTCAAAAGAATCACTTTTGCAGCAAGACTAGCCTTCCCCCAGCTTTGCTTGAGTATTTTTTTAAAAAGTATTTTAAAAATTTCAAATATGAGAATTTCCAAATATACACAAAAAATAGACTGGTAGAATGAAACTCTATGTACCCTCACTTAGCTTCAACCCTTATAACATGGCTAATCTTGTTTTAAAAGTAACCCCTACCCCTTCCCAGCTATGCTCAGGCCTGGATTATTTTAAAGCAACCAAAGACATCTTAGCATTTTCCACTGGGGTTGTTTTAGAGAGTAACAAACACTGACCTCCAAGCAGTGGAAGTGGCGGTGGTGGGAGGTCGGTAAGCAGACCACTGCCAGCCCCTAGGCAGACACTGGTGATCTAGACCATAAATCAGTTTAAATATCTCAAAGAGCCTCAGGACAACCAAGCTGCACAGAGAATCTACATCTACATGTTTTTACCTTTGGCTAGGAGTATGTCCCCCTGTGGTACTGGTAGGAAATCTCTTATGCTAATCAGATGCTCCGGGATTCATAGGGATAGGGTCCTTAAGGGCATGATTTTGGAATTCACAATCCTAAGGCCAGGATAGCAAATCTATTCTGAAGTTTCTGAAGGAAACTTTTAATCATCTTTCCCATAAGTGTGTGTGTGTGTATGTGTGTGCGCGCATAGGCACATGCATACACACACGTGAAAGCGTGTAAAGGTGATACAAATTGTTCATTTATTTCCAAACATCCAACCTATATAGTGCCTTCTACATATAAAAACATCATCATGTTCTAAGTGTTTTATGAAAACAAACACAATTTACCCTGGTAATAGCTTCATTGACGTAGTTGCTATTATTTTGGTGATTTTGTACGCCATGTATCCAAGGTACAGGAATAACTTGTCTAAATCTCACAGTGAGTGAGTAGCTGAACTGGAATTTGAACCAAATAAATTCAAGTAAAAATTAAAATTGCAAGGAGACAAACTGTGGTAGGTAGTGGAGATAAAATAGCAAATGAGAATAGTTCCAACCTTCTCTGGCTCGTACACTCTATAGGATGGCCATAACATATGGAAACACAGGATAATATTAACAAATATTAATTTTGTGATATTACATTATAATACATAGTATATTCAATAACATTACATGACCTATTCATTTTGTTTGTCCCTCCATGGTTCAATCCAGTGTGCAAAAGTGTATTAAACATGGCAGATTAATGCAGCATTTCCATTAATCCTTACGATGCATCTGCAATGTGCTGCCTCAGCTGATTTGTCTCTGATTTTCACTGAATACACATAGGTGTATTAGCAGACCCCAGAAGTAAGTGAGGGTTCAGATCTGGCTAGTGTGCCCCTACTCTACATGGTCATGTTGTCAAGTTCAGTTTTAGATATTATTCAGCCCTTCCCTTGCCACTCTGGCATATAGATCATGGCATATAGATCATGTGCATCCCTTGGAACTGCACTGGATGACCTTCCCCTAGCCCATCAAATGCAGGGATTAACTTGTTAAATAGGTATATTTCTAGACCTCATGCCAACCATGTAGTGAAGGGGACAAACTTATAAATAGGCAAAGCATTGTATGTGTGAGATGCCAAAATCCTCCTAGGAGGAAAACCAAACTTGGTTTTGAGGGGCCCTTGGAAGGTTTCCTAAAGGAAATTTTTTCAATTTCTTATTTTGAAAAATTTTGGATTTATGAAAATTTGCTAAAATAGTACAAAGAATGCCCATATATCCTTTACCCAAATGTTACGATTTTATCACATTTTGTTTATTTATTCTGTTATATTTGTCTATATTTTTATTTATGTCTCGATACATCCACATATGTATGAAAAACACATACAGACATACATGTGTAACTTTTTTACTGAGAATAAGTTGCAGACATGGTTACTCTTTATTCTAATTAATTCAATATGTATTTAAAAAGATGGGGGGGGGGGCAGGCTCTTATGTAACCACAGTAACGTGATCAGAACCAAGAAATCAACATTGATAGTCTATTGCCTAATAGACCTTACTCAAATTCTGCCAATTGTCCTAATCCTGCCTTTTATAGAAAACCATCATCATCACCCAGGTTCCAATCCACAATCACCTGTTACACTTAATTGTTATAAGAGAAAATGATGTTGAATGTGAACCCAAGTGAGAAAGAGTTGCTGGGAAAGGGTAAGAGTGTTCCAAGTACCGGGAACAGCAGTTAAGAGCTCTGGGGCAACTTCACAGAGCTCAGAGGGGAGTGAGGGGCACCTCACAGAGCACATGGGGAAGTGGGGGGCACCTCACAGAGTGCATAGGAGAGTGGGATGCACCTCACAGAGCTCACAGGGGAAGGATGGGGAAGGAGGGAGAAAAAAAACACCTTTTAGCAGCAAAAATCACAGCAAAAGCCTAAATTCAAACAATTTTAGGATTACTTAGTCTTCAACTAGATGCAACTAACAAGCCATTCTGTTCTGGCGAGGCAGGAAATGGTGCAGGATGGTCACTGGGTAGTTGGCTTCAGGGAGCTGAGAAACTTCAGGACAGATCAAAATCACTTGAAGTCTAGATCTAAGTGGGTTATGAGGGAGGAGTCTGGGAAACCCCAGCAGAGTGAGACTGCAGGCTTGTAGCCAATTCAAAACACTCAACAGATCCAGAGGCAAAGGCCAGTTGGATTTGCAAAGGCATGCAGAGAGGGTGGTTTAAGCCTGCTCCTCACGGAGACTGCCATCTGTCCAATGCCAGTGAAATTAGTGTACTCCATCATCTACTTGCTCTGGTCATTATTCTGTTTCCTTAAAGCCCCAGAAAATAATGCCATGTGGCTCTTAGAAGACTTGCAGGAACAGTGGCCAGCTTCCTTTCACATTTTTTCTTTTTCCCAAATTCTCTACAGCCAAGCTCACATGTGGAAAGAATGAGAATTTGTGATTGTCCACTTGGAGGGCTTTTTGCTTCCTGAACTTCTCACCATTCTCGATTTGTCGTACATAAACAAAACCCTTTCTTTCCTTCATCCCTTCCCTTAGCATCAGCTACTCTTCTCCTCTGCTGAGAATAGCCCTCAATGAGGAATTGTCACTCCACTCCCCTGGCATTTGCAACAAGCTGTCTCAGAGACCATGTAACAATTCTGAGATAGCAGCTGCTTACAAAGTTAAGAGAGGACACTGAGAATTCAGCCATGTAACTTGGGAAAAGATTCATTACCATCGGAATATTTGCAAATGAAATTGTTCTTCATGTTGCATCGGTCATCATTCCACTGGAACATGTAGAGGCCCCCGACACCAGCAGGAGCCGATGGTTGATGGTACATGACCACGCAGACCTCACTGCCGCATGAAGGCTCATCCACATACCAGTTCCTGTAGGAAAGAGGTCAACGATGGACACCATTGGAGAAGGAAACTCCAAGACTTTAAAAACCTTTGTTTTGCCATCAAGTGCCGTTGAGACACGAATTTAGGATTCTACTTCGGAAGACAATAGAGAGAGAGGCAGGAATTGAAGTGCTGCCAATGAGCAGAACCACGTGCTTTCTAATACAGACATCACCATCAATCCTCTGACATTTACCACAACCTCTTTGTAGGGAGGAATATATTACCATATGATATCTGCAAAGTAATTATGAGCAAAAGCAGTTAGCAGGGCCAATCTGGATGATCTTGTTTCTTTCTTGCTCTTTGCTAACTGGCTTTTGTTTCTCCTTGTTTTAGAAATCAGATGCATCGAGAAGAGGCATGGTTTATCTCAGCCAGAGCTTGACCTGCTCACATCTCTCTGCTTTTTGACAGTCATAGACAGTCATAACTGCCTTTCTAGCCCTGGGATGTAAATGGAAAATTCAAGCATCTGAGCAAGACTTTCCAAAATGTAGAGGCTGTCAAAGCAGGTGAGGGGGTGGCGGTAAGAGGAGACGGCCCACATAGTCTTTTTCAGTTTTTAAGTTGTTTCCACGTCATCAGGCAGACGAGCCCCTCCCTCTGCCTCTGCTGCCAGATTTCTTGTCTTTGTCTTCCTACCTCTTGAATGGGGTGCATTAGCAGCCTGCGCTTCACTACCCAGTGTTACTTGGAATTAAATGGTGCTGCCACCCAGTTGGATATTGGGTGCCAGGTTAAGGCCTTGGATTCTACAGAGAATCTAAATGCTGTGAGCACCCGCTGTATGCATTGACTCAGGGCTGGGCTTTGTAGTCTGCATGGTCATCCACCTGTCTTGCCTCCTTCCAAGGCCCAGGTCTTGCCCTGATGCTCAGATTATTTAGCTGAGTCCTGCTGCTCTGCATAGATCTTGAGAGCCTCTCCTTGGAGGCAGCTGAGAGATAGGTCTCCTTGTAGCACCTAGGTATGCCTCTGTTTGAGTGCTATGTTACTATCCACCAAAGGGAAGATCCTCTGCTGCACCCACTGGGTTGATTTGCCTAGATAATAACTGAACTTGAAGCACTGCTTGGATGCTGCATCTGGACAGCTGGGGGCCCTGACTTGGGCTGGGCTCTGACCCAGTAGTTATAATGACCAGACCATATTCTAACCCACTTGGTAGATCTTTTACCTTGACTTACCCTGTTCTTTTTCCCACTGGCATTATGGCTTTATGTTATTTCATTTCACAGCTGATGGAATAGATGGAATATTATGCCAGGCACCTAGGTTGTGGACTCAAGCCAGCTCTCAGGCTGGGAACTCACTGATAGAAGAGGAGGCCAGGTTCTTCAGGAGGAGGGACCCTGCAATGCCACAGTTGGCATACATGGTAATCATTTTTCTTGTTCTCCCAAAGGGACTATGGCTATTTCGTAGAGTTATCCATGCATTGGGGAAGGGGAATATCCAAACGTTATAAGAACTGTTGGGCACAGGATGCAAGTGACATTGATATTTGAAGACTTGAAATGTCATCAAGGCTACCAGGAACATATTGAGGTCAGGTATGAAATGGAGTTCTGGCCTAGGACCAGCTCATGGGGGGACCCATAAAGTGGGCATTTCCTATATGACTTGAACAGCCGTATTTGGTAGTTGGTATAGTTCTACATTGGTTCTTTAGCCTACAAAGTAAGAGCTATAATAGTGGACTAGGTCAAGCAGAAGCTTCTGAAATTGCACTCTTCCACACCCTCTCCAAAGCAGTAAATAAAAAAAATCAATATTTTATCCAGGAGAAGATGACAGAAAGTAGTACTTCCCTTGAAGATCTAGAGAATGCAGTGGGGTGGGGGGTGGGAGTGGAGGGTAGTCTCCATCATATCTCTAGTTAGTTCACTAGTCTGGACCCTGCAAAAACCAGGCAGATCCCAAAGGATGATACCAGAGTAGCATAAACACAACTAAGTAGAAGTCTCAATTACAGCTGCTGTGCCATATGTGGTATCTTTGCTAGAGCAGGTTAACATGCATGCAGGGTACTTAGCATGCAGATCCGGTGAACATAATATTTTCCATCAGAAAGAGAATCAGAAACAGTTTGCATTCATTTGGAATAGACAACAGCATATATTTATGGTCTTACTTCAGGCCTATGTTAATTTTCTCACCCTCTGCCATAGGAGACTTTGGTATAAGGAGACTTTGCAGAAAATCACAGTAGTCTACTATATCTCTGACATCATGCTACTGAACCAGATAAACTTAGTAAGACACTCATATGTCTAGAAGGTTAGAGATAAACTCTATGAAGATTTAAGAGCCTGCCACTTCATGAAAATGTGTAGGTTTCTAGTGATTTAGGGAATGCCTGAACATCCCTTTCATATTAAAGGACAAATATTGCATCTTGAAGCATCTTTCAATAATGTAAAGGAGGAAGCATAGCACCTAGTTGGCCTCTCTGGGTTCTAGAGGTAACATATTCCACATTTGGGAATATTGCTCTGGCCCATGTACCAGCCAACATGAAGGACAGCCAGCTTTGAGTGAGGTCTGAAGCCAAAAAGGACCCTGAAGCAGGTCTAGGCTGTGGTGCAAGCATATTTTCCCATTGGGCCATATAATCTAGGAGATTCTATTAGTAGAGGTATCAGTGATGGGAAATATAATGCTGTATAGAATTTGTGAAAAGCTCCAATGAGAGAATAACAGTGTAGATCGCTAAGATTTGATAGCAAGGGCATGTCATCTGTAGCTGAGAAACAATCACCTTTTGGAAAACAACTCCTGGCTTGGCTACTGGGCAAGGAGCACCAAGAGACTGTGCAGTCCAACCTGCCCATGATGAATGAGGTGCTGTCAGACACAACTAGTCCTGGGCTGGGCAGGCCAAGAAGCAATCCATTCTAAGATGGAAGAGGTATATCCAGAACCAAAGAGCACTCACTGTATAAGCAGGCAGAGCAACCTGCCATGGCATCTACCACTGTCATTCCAAAGCCCCTCTCAGCTTACACCTATACCTGCATAAAGGAATCCTTTATGACTTGCTTCAGAGGCTGCCTGAGTTTGGTTCATGGATAGGTCAGCCAAATACGGGAGTATGATTCCACTGGACAGCAGCTGTACTATGACACCACTCAGAGTTGGCCTTGAAAGGTCAAGTGGTAAGGGGACATCCTCCCAATGTCTTCAGCTTAGATGGAGCACTTAGTTAACTACCTTGCATGGGCAGAGACATTACTGGAGGTTAGAATATATAAGGACTCAGGAGTAAGGCAAGAGCTTGGCCAGATGATCAGGAGTCGAAAAGGAGGAAGAGAAGATTGGAGATGAGGAACTCTTAGATAGAATGACATGATATGAATATACATAGGGGAATAGGCATAAAGTATAAGGATCTATCACATGTTAAAACCCATCAGAAAGCACTTAGCATAGAAGAGGCACTAAACAGCCAGGGAGACAAAATGACTCAGTTAGTTGATGGCAGCTAGCTTATAATCAGCCACCCCATTGCTGGCACAATAGATACATACTCTACTAGCCATGTGGCAGGGATGAAGGCCATGCATGGGATCAACATGTCCATTTCCACTCACCAAGGCTGATCTAGCTACTGTAAACATCTAACCTTCCAGCAGCAGAGGCCAAAGCTAAATCCCTAAAGGAAGACCAACCCTAGGACACCAACCTGGCATCTGGTAGCAAGTTGACTATGTTGGACTCTTTCCATCCTGAGAGGGGCAATGATTCATTTTGTTGGGAATAGATGTACAGTCTGGGTATGAGTTTGCCTTTCCTGCCTCAGGGCCTCAATCAGCACCAGTATGCAATATTTGATCAACCAACATGAGATTCCAAATAACACCTCATCAGACCAAGGGAACTATTTTATAGCAAAGGAGGTGTGGGAGTAGGCTTGTCGCCTGGGGATTTACCGGTCACATCATATCCTGCACCATCTGGAAGTTGCTAGCTGGACAGAATGGTGGAAGAATTTGTTGACAACACAGATGAAGCACTGGCTTAGAGGGAACACTTTGCAAGGAGGGAGCATTATCTCCCAAGACTCAGTGCACACTTTAAATAAATGTCCTCTGTATATCATCCCATGTCCCCAAGAGTAAGACTACATGGGTGTGAGAACCAGTGGGCAGAAACAGGAGTAGCCTTGCTTACTACCACTAGTAGTGACCCACTTGGGGAATTTGTGCTTCCTGTCTCTGCAGTGCTGGGCTCTATAGGTTTTAGATGGCCCAGTACCCAAAGGTGAAATACTTCCACCAGAAGATACAGGAAAAGTCTTATTAAACTATGAGTGATGGCTGCCACTTGGGTGCTCTGGGATCCTTATGTCTTGAGACCAGCAGGCCAAGAAGAACAATGATTATCTTTGCAGGAGGTAACTGGTCCTAATCCCAGGAGGAGGTAGCCATCCTGTCACCCATTCTGGGGAGGGAGAAATATATTTGGTATCCAGGTTATCTACCTGAATTCCTGTGGGTACTCACATACCTAATTTCGATGGTAAATGGAAGTGTTAAATGACTCCAGCCTGAGAAGTGCAAGATGACTGGGGCCTAACGTTCCTCAGGGCTGAGGGTCTGGGTCCTGCCACAAGGTAAGCCACTGAGGCTCCCTGAGCAGAGAGTGAGGGGAATCTAGACTGGATGGTAGAGGAGGGAGGTCAATGAGTATCAGCTGTGGCCCTGGGACTAGCTCCTGTGGTGAGGAGTGTAGTTCGTCATACTAATAACTTTCCTTTTTTCCCCCTTTGTTTTAATTAGAGAGGGGGGGTGCAGAAGGAGAGGGAGAGGGGAGGGAGAGGGAGAGGGAGAGAATCCTAAGCAGGCTCCACGGCCAGCATGGAGCCTGACACAGGGCTCGATCTCACAATCCTGAGAAATTAAGAATGGGATACTTAGCCAACTGAGCCCCTCAGGCGCCCCACAAATTTCCCTTTTTAAAGTTTCTTCCAGGAAGAGAGGCCTGTGAGAACCTGGAGGGGCTACCTGTGGCACCCAGATGGAACATGTGGATCTGATTAGCATAATGGATGGACTCTGATAGACGCTGACCTGTTGTCTTCAAGATAACAGGTAAAAAACATATATTTTAATCTGCATTCTTTTGATTGACAATGATTCAAACTTTTTTTTCCCATGTGATCATTGACCAGTTAGATTTTCTATTTTTCAATTGCTTAGGTTTTTTGCCTCTTTATCTTTTGGGGTTTATTGACTTACATAAATTTTTAGTGTCTTAATGACTTACATAAACGCTTTATCATAAAAAAGATATTTACTCTGTAATTTGTTACATTTATCCAGTCTTTTTTTTTTTCTTTTTTCATTTATCCAGTCTTATGTCTGCCTTTTCACTCTGATACCTTTTGATGTTTGTCCATGTCACTGCATTTCTTAGGGAGGAACAATGGCAAGGCCATGGTATCAGGGTGGGGTGTGAAATGAGTGGGTCCTGATGCTGTGGGTTTAGGAGGATCCTCCAAAACGCAGGCTTCCTTGAGTTCCCTTTTGGCCCAACCAGGCCCACCCCTGTGGTATGGAGCCCTACAGTAAGTCTCAGCCCCACAGATCTTCAATCTCTCATTGGGGTTCTAATCCAAAAGGCTGGACAGCCAGAACCACTGACTTCAAGCATCATGTGCTATTAAAACAATGCTTCTGGGCCACATCTCCCTGGACAGAGCTCTTGGGACATGAGTTGGGCACAGATCCGGGCTGATTCACCACCCTCACCACACTGCTTTGGCCAGTGCCATCCTCTAAGGGCTCTGCCTGGCTGGACCTTCACCTCTTCCCCACTGACCAGGCATTGTGGATTCAGCCTGCCTCCTTTTTGAGTTATGTCAAGTGAGTTAGCTCTGTGGGTTTCTACACACTTACCTGAATGCTGACGTGCTGCCATCTGTCCAAGCATAAAGGTCCTGGCAGGCTGTGCTGTTGCTTTGTCTCTCCTCCCGCCTCCGGAGCCCAATCCAGAAATCACCATCAGACGCCAGGAGGTTTTCAATGAACTTTTCTATCAATCTCTGCTCATCCTGAGACTCGATGCTAAGGAGCTGGCCCCCATCTGTCCTGCAGGCTGCATTGGCTTCCTCAAAGTTCAGTCTTCGAGAAGCATCATGGAAGTAAATGACTTTATAACAAGGCCTTTGTGTCCCTTCCCGGCAGACTGGCTGTCCTAGAGAAAAAAGAAGCCAAGCTATTTTAGTACTCCCAAAAGTATACCAGGGCAGGGATGCTCGGGGGCAAGTGAATGAAGCTACCCCTGGGCAGGAATTCTGATTACTCATCTGTGGACTGTATAATGTCATTTAGTGCTTGAGAGCAAATTAATATCCCTCCCTGCATCGAGATGCAGTAATTTCAACTCTGATGCCTGTATTGTGTAGGGACTCCATGTTTTGTTTGCTCCATTACAGATTCTTCAAGAGCAGACATTTTTGACTATGCTTTAAAAGAGAGGTAGCTAAAAAAAATAAAAAATAAAAAAATAAAAGAGAGGTAGCTGAAGACTTATGGTTTCACTTAAGGTCACACACATATAGCACTTTCACGTCATCAGGAAGTCTCAGGGGACAGTATTGTTTAGAGTGAGTTATCTCTGGTGCTTCCTTAGGTAAGAGAGGTATTCTGAAGTTGGCTGTGGGCTCCTCTATCCTGGAACCCTCTGCCTGTGTAGTAGGACCAAGATTTCGCCCATGCTGTCCTGTAAGCAGAAGCTAAGAGCATCCAGTCGATGGGGTTTTCTGCTCTGAATGATCTCACCGAAAGACATAGTTAAGGTTTACTGAACTCTTACCACATGGCATGAACTATGCTAAGGGCTTTTACATTTACATCTATACTTTATCTCATTGAACCTCATAGTAATCCCCTGATGTAGATATTGCTTATGCCCCATTTTACAGAGGAGAAAACTGAGGCTCAGAGAAAGTAAGTAATTTGGCTAAGGTCACATAGCTACTGGTAGCAATATCAGAGTCAGAACGAGGTTCTGATTACAAAGTCAAACCTGTAACTGTTGAACCGTGCTGCCCAGTTGCCACTCTGCTGCAGTTTCAGGCTGCATTGGGAGCCTATGTAATGTGCCTTATCCAACTGATACCTGGAAGGCTGAAAACCATCTCCGACGGATGGGATTCTACTGAGGAGGAGCAAATTGTTCACCGGTACATGCGCCCCTAGCTTGCATCTGGGCAAAACCTTGCTGTGAGCAAACTTCGTTCCATCAATGTGTATTGAGTGTAGGCTCTGTGGCTGGCACGGTGCTAGATGCTGGGACTATAGAAACAAAGGCCAGGGACACCTGGGTGGCTCAGTGATTGAGTGTCTGCCTTCAGCTCAGGGCATGATCCAGGGATCCCAGGATTCAGTCCTGTATCAGGCTCCCCACAGGGAGCCTACTTCTCCCTCTGCCTGTGTCTCGGCCTTTCCCTCTGTGTCTCTGATGAATGAATAAATTAAATCATATATATATATATATATATAAAAGAAACAAAGGCCAGTTCCTAGCCTGCAGAAACACATGCCCCTGGACCCAAATGTACAAGTGAAAACTAAATTTCAACAAAGGAAGTCCCTTGCAATGTAAGAGCCAGATTGTGGGCTGTGGGTGTGAGAAAGGGATGAAGGGTTTTGGTTTGGGAATCTCTTCCCAGCCCTCAAGGAATGTTCTCATTTTCCTAATTTGTTTTGCAGCCTTGTGGGGAATCAGATAGCATTCATCCCTATACTGACCAGTATATGGGGCAAAGGCTGCAGACAGTTGACTGCATTTTCAGTGCTGAAGGGGAACAGCACATGTAGATAATCCAGGAAACTCCCAAGAAGTCTTGTTTCTACTGCTTCTTTTATCACTTTTGTAAGGAAATTCTCAATAAGCAACAAGTTATAAGAGTTTTGCATCTTCTCTCTATTATTCATCTGCTCTTGCTAGAACTCTAACAGGACTGGCTCATCAGCAAATGAAGAGGCCTCAAAAGTGCGACATTTTCACTAAGAGGGTGTTCCAGAGAGAATGGGTGCCCCTGGCCAGAGAGGCTGTGGCTGGCACACTGCCTAGGGAGAAGACCCAGCCAGCCCAGCTATTGTGATTCCCTCAAGGTGGCTCCAAATGGGGCAGCCAGTGAAAATGAACCTCAGGTACCTCCAACCTGGTACACGGGCATAACATAAGGTGGAGCTGAATTTACTGGCAGTCCCCAGTTTTCTACCTTTGGTTTATCAAGGGAAAACATAACACCTTAAACGGGTTTCCTGTATGGTCCAGCCTGACCACACTCTGCAAGTCAGCCGGTGAGTGCCAGAGAGAGCCAGAGCTGGAAGGATGCCTGAGGCGCATCTGGTTCCCCAGCCTTCAGGAAGTGTCTTTCTCTTCTCATTTGCAGGAAGGGGAAGGGCGGGGGCTTCTGTTCCCCACGACCTAGGACAAAGCCCATGCAGCCCTAACCTAGGCAGCTTAGTTCAGACGCACCCCCCCTTCTGCCGCCTCGCAGCCCACCCCCATTCCGAAACACACTTTAGATCCTTTCTATCAGCTCTGCAAGCACGGATAACGGAGTGGAGGCTGTCATTCTCCATCCTCTGTGGGCGGTCTGTCCTCGCCCCGAAGACCTGAGAAAGAGGCACGGACATCCTCCCCCCGACATGCAGAACAAATAGAAGAGGCAAGAAGCCAAAGCACTGTACCTCCTCTGAGGTCCAAGTCCGAGGCTGCATTGACACGACAGGAGGAAGGAAGCAAGAGAGTCATTCCCCTGAGTCAGGCGGGGCTTGTCCCGCGCTAACCCGGCTTCTTTCTGGATCTCTAAGCGCTCTGCTCCAGAGCTGGATCCCGCCATCCTCCCCCCACAGAAGAGACCAGGAGCAACAGGCTGGGCTCCCACCGCACAGCCGATCCAGAATCCCCACCGTCCCCGCCTCCTCCCGGAACAGGAGACCTCCCGGGTGGGCGGGAGGAGGGTCGGTGAGCCTGTCCCCGCGCGGGGGTGCCGGCAACTGTTGCGCCACGCGCGGTGGGGCGGGCCCGGGGGACGCCTCCTGGGACAGTGTGCCCACTGCCGCACCTGGCCTATGTGCCCTAACGCCCGGAACTCCGGACGGGGAGCGGACTTTGAGGGTTCCAGGATCCGCAAGGATCCGCGCCGGTCTCAGCCAGCCGCGGGGCGACCGCTCCCCCACCAGCAGGCGCGCGGGAGGGGAGTGGGGGCTGGGTCCACTAGCGGAGCGGGGGACGCCCCTCGCCTCTGCAGGGGGCCGGAGAAGCGGTGCTGCGGGCTCGAAGGCGGCCCGCAGCGGCTGGGGAGCGGCGGGCGCGTCTGCGGGGCCCTCCGGGGACCGGCCCCGCCCCAGCCCTCGCCCCTGCGCGCTCACTCACCGCTCAGCAGGCGGCCGGTGGCGCCCCGGGGCCCCGCCAGCAGCGCGGCCAGCAGCACGGCCTGCAGCGCGGCTCCCGGCTGCATGGCCCGGCTCGGGTGCGCCCTCGAACACCGCGGACAGCGCGGCGCCACGGCGCTGGAGCGGACCGACCCGGGGCGGCGTGCGCGGCGACTGCAAAGGCGGCGGCAGCATCTCCCGAGAAGCCCCGGACCCGGCGTCCGGAGGAGGCGGGGAGGGCGCGGAGCCAGCGCACCGCCCCCCGCCCCCTGGGACGTCACGGAGGGCAGGGCAGCCCCGGCCCTGGCCCGCCAGCGACCGCCTCCTCCAGCGCGCCCGGCGCGACCGACCCGGCCAGCCCGGGCAGCGAGCCGGGGAGGGGAGCCGGTTCCCGGCGCGCCCCGGCCTGCCCCACCCCCTCCACGCGCTTTCCACAGGGATCCTGAGGTTTGTCCAGGGCGCGGGCCGAGTAGGAACATCCCGGTCTGACTTCTCTGAAATCTGATGAAGAGAGCACTGCAGCTAAACCCGGGGCCACATCTCCACCCCACTCCTCGCCGAAATGGCCAAATTCACCCGGGACCCTAGGCTCTGCAGGGTCCGTGGGGGTGGCGGGCGCCGACACTCCGTGGGGCTCGGCAGGCTGCAGGCCAGGTGCTCAGGGCCACCCCTGAGAGGGCAGTGGTGGATGCCGAGAAGAGATGCTCAAGCGAGCGGTGTGCCACTGGCCGGACGGGTACCGGACAGTGTGGCGAGCGTCCAGAGAGGTGGCTAAGTTGGAGTTCGGGCTGACAAGAGAGTAGCTCCAGCCGAAGCCACAGGGCATCTCTGAACTCGGCAAGGGAAGAATCCTGCTCTTCTCAGGGGACCTGTTGGGAGGTGGGGGTGATTGTCCAGCCCTGGACCCGCGGGCAGCAGGGAGGGGAGCCTCCCGAGGGAAGAATGATCCCTTCCTCACCAACTTAGCCCTCAAGGTGTGTTCCCTCTTCTAGACGGTCACCGCTATTTGCTTCTTGCGGTAAACACAATGTTTTAAAATATACTCAAATAATAAAGTGAGCCTCCCGCCCCAAAACTAAAGCATTAAGTGGAAGAAGGTGGGTCTGATTTCCTTGCCTCTTCCCCCCACCATGCTTCCGTGAAGCACTGCCGAAGCCTGGTCGGGGCCTCTGACTCCTGGGCTTTGGTCTCAGCTGGAGCCACTGCACTTCTAGAGGAAGAGGGCTGGGGCGGGGAGGGGGGGGGGTGGAGAGTCGATTTCAGTATCAGCTGATAATATAGACAAGTCCTGCTACTGAAACCACGAAATAAAGCAGCATCAGCAGGATGAGGCCTGACCTTTATGGCAAGCTGATTTACAGTTCGTCCTTATGTCTGAGTTGGAGTATCTCATATCCAACATGCATTCTTTCTAGAAACTCCTGGTTCTCAAAACAAAGAGAGGACTGCCATGGTAAGGGAAGCACTTGAGTTGGCATCTGATATTCTGCTTTTCTTCACTTAAAGTCTATGTAGCCTTTGGCAATTCCTGAGTCTGAGTTTCAATTAACTCTTGATGTTACCTGAAGAGTTTTGCGCTGGTTTGATGGGGCAAATACACATGTAAGTGTGCAGATAGCTGGTAACCTAGTGTCACTTGAAAATGATGTATTTCCAGTATCACAATACATATTACAGCTTAGGGAAGCTGTTGCCTTGGCCCAAATAATTAAATTGTGCCCTGAGTTCTCCCTTTGATACTCTGGCCCACAGTGCCTTTGTTAAGGTATGTGGTCAACTTAATTGTGCTAGATTATAATACCAACTCCAGTTCTGAGCAGGTCCTGTATTCACACCCTTTACCTGTGTAACTTTGCAATTCTTCTAAAGGGGCTAAGTAAAAAGGACTCTAACAAATTGTGTTATTTTTTAAAGATTTTATTCATGACACACACACACACACAGAGGCAGGCTCCATGCAAGGAGCCCAATGTGGGACTTTAACCTGGGAATCTGAGATCACACCCTGAGCCAAAGGCAAATGCTCAACTGCTGAGCCACCCAGGCGTCCCTGTCCACTTCTTTTAGTAAGAGTCCTGAATGTTAACTAGCAGATGATCTTCCATTTAAAGACTATTTGCCAGCCTCCCTTGCAGTTTGGTTTGTCCCTGTGATTAAGTTCTGACCAGTGGCTCACCCACTCCTCTGTGGGTGCTGTGGGGTGGGAGCTGCATCAGATGGGGGTTATGTCCAGAAGTGGCAGATGGGGGCTGAGAGCGAAGTGAATGGTGGTCCTCCAGAGAGCTGGGAGCCTCAGCAGAGCACTGGAACAGAGCACAACCCTGAGGAAGACTGCCAGTTACACAGCACAGAAGGCACAAATACTTCACCTTCTCTTTCCAAAGGGAATGACTGTTGAAAATGAGGTAGGCTGGCAATGAGATTATGCATATGTGTGTAAGATATAGGAATGTTAAGCCAGCTATTAACAGAACTAGAAATAATTTATGGCTTCAGAGACATGATCCAGAAATGGAATAAACCAAATTTTGGAAAGTGGATTTCATATATATATATAATGGATTTTAAAATGGATCCATTTCTATATATAGAAATATTAAATATATATAATATAGTATAAATATTTATAGTAAAATTAATAAAAATATATAAATAAGTATATATATATAATTATATATATAATTATATATATATAAATTTTTTCACAGCAAGAAGGCTTTAAAGTTTTCAGGACTTTGTAAAGTTGGGGCACATAATAGCCCCTGTTTCCTGTTTATCTGATATTTATAACAGAGATCCAATTTAGCAGTTCTGGACACCTCCTTCTGATGAAAACAAGATAAACAGGAGTTGGGACACCTGGGTGGCTCAGTGGTTGAGTGTCTGCCTTTGACTCAGGGTGTGATCCCAGGGTCCAGGATTGACTCCCACATCGGGCCCCTCAGAGAGCCTGCTTCTCTCTATGCCTATGTCTCTGCCTCTCTCTGTCTCTCATGAATAAATAAATAAAATCTTGGAAAAAAAAGATAAACAGGAGTTTGAGAGTTTAAGATGTGAGAGATGATTGTGTCGTATCAAATACAGTATATCCATCAAGTAAAATAGATGCATGTTCAATAATTGGTAAGATTCCTAGAAGTCTGCATATTGAACTTTATTTGTCAGTTTTAACAAAGTGATCCCAGTGATCCTGACATAAGAGAAGGTTGTTTCAAAAGTAAAGATGTACATGAGCCATCCTCTGCCATGTGCCAAGCGTGTTAGTCCAAGGCTTTGACCTCCTCTTGGTCTTCCTTATCTGACTTTAATATCACTTTCCTGTTGGCAGTAACATGAATCAGTTTTACTACACGGAACTTGGTAGTTGTGAACACAATATAGCATGGAAACAACTTTGGAAAGTCTCCCCAGCAAAGATTTACTGTCTTGGATTCTGACTATGCATTATATTTTGCCACCAAGTATGAACTTACAGGTGGGAGGAATGGCCATTATGATGGGAAGTGTGTTTTGAGGGTTTGGGACCCTAAATATATTTTGCTCACACTTCTGATTATCACTGATAATTGATTTCTTTGGATACCCATTGTTCCTTCTAGTTACACTGCCTTTAAAATGCAAGTATTCCTGTGGTGGGCACTAAACATATTGATACTAAAACCTTACTATGAACATACTTTCTATTTCTAGTTCTGACTAAAGGAGACCTGGATTATCCTAAGAAGATCTGTTAGAGGAGGATGGTAAAGGTATATCTCTGTGTATAGGGGGTGTTGGGTGAACAAAGGATGGAGGGAGGAAAAAGAGGGAAAATTGAATTATTTTATAATTGTGTCTAAAATATTTCAAAAATTTAAAAATGTTTATAATGTACAGTATAAAAGCATCACCTTCTAAATTAGCTAATACTGAATTACATGATATTTTTGAATGAAAATTTTTTGTTACCAATATTTTTTGAATTCCTGCATGTAGTCAGTGTGTTAGGCACTTTGGGTGACCCAATTTCTCATTGAGCTTGCAAAATAGTTGAGAGACAAGTAAAAAATATATGAGGGGTGCCTCAGTGGCTCAGTTGGCTAAGTGTCTCATCTTGATTTTGGCTCAGGTTGTGATCTCAGGGTGGTGAGGCTCTGTGCTAAACATGGAGCCTCCTTAATATTCTCTCTCCTTCTCTCTCGCTCTCTCTCTCTCTGCCGGCCCCCCACTCTCTCTTTCTCAAAAAAATATAATGTAAGAGTTAATGAGTAGGTAATTATAGAATATGGCTGCAAAGTCCGGTGTCATTATTTGTTGAAGAAATGGTACAGATGGTATAAGAAGCTCAAGGGAGAAAGATGTCCCAGTGAAATGGAATGAAATCTAAGGCTTCCTGGCAAAGGAGGGAAAATGGGCAAGTTAATATACAAAAGGAATTACAAAAGACAAGCATGTAAAGAATTATCCGTCAAGCTGTGAAATAATGTTTTACTCTTAGGTGAATCAACAGGGGTGGTAGCAGGAATGTTCTGAGCATTCCTGTAAAAATATGCCCAGAAACCTAAGGTGCCCAGACTTATCGCTGATGCTATGTAAGTTCCAATCTTGACCCATTATTTGAATCAGATAAGTGCATCTTTCCATTGACTAGTTTTGCTCTACCCTTAGAAGCTTATTCAAATCATCTGGCTGAAAAGCAAGAAATTAAACTGCTGAGAATTACATAGACAACACAGCCAGGTGATTAAATGATCTTTTCACTTCCTCCAAAACTTATTTTTTATTTTTTAAAAAGATTTTATTTATTTATTCGACAGATTGAGAAAGAGAGAGACAGCACAAGCAGCAGGAGTGGCAGGCAGAGGGAGAGGGAGAAGAAAACTCCCCTCAGAGCAAGGAGCCTGACGTGGGCTCCTGGGACCCTGGGATCATGGGATCATGACCTGAGCTAAATAAAAGGAAGGAAGCTTAACTGACTGAGCCACATAGGTGCCCTTTACAAAACTTTTTAAAATTTGTGTGGACACATTTGTTTTTTAAGAGTATTACTTTGATAACATTAACTGGAGTCAGCCTCAATACCCAGTGAGATAGGAATAAAAATTCTATTACTCTCTGTTTTTCCCTGAATACAGCATGCACATATTTATTTGTCAAATTAAGGTTGTTAGCTACATTGGTTTTCAGTCATAATACAAAAATGGAGAGATTAAAAAAATAAAAATGGAGAGATTTTTATTAGGGCTTCTTTAATGATGAAGTTGTGATAGCGGGTTTCCTTTAAACTCTTCTGGACCAAGTGCCTCCTCCAGCTCCAGTGCTATTCCAGGGATAAGGCAATTAACCCCTCACTGTGATGCTAAAGTTCTTGCTACATGAACCTAGATTTAGTGACCTTAGGGATGCCTTTAGTGGTATTGGAGCTGGTAATCTAAAAGGCCTGCTAAATTGCAACAGGTGAGGGACTGAGTGTGGGGAGAGTGGAGGCTGAGAGACCACGCTGGCAGGTGAATGTGTAGCCCAGAATGGGAAAGAAGGGGAAGGGAATGTGTACAAAGATTCAGGCTTGGAGCACCTGGGTGGCTCAGAGGTTGAGCGTCTGCCTTTGGCTCAGGTCGTGATCCTGAGGTCCTGGGGTAGAGTCCTGCATCAGCCTCTTAGAAGGGAGTCTGCTTCTCCCTCTGCCTATGTCTCTGCCTTTCTCTCTGTGTCTCTCATGAATAAATAAATAAAATCTTAAAAAAATATTTAGGCTTCATCTGCTGTCCTGTTTGACCATTTTATGCTGGCCTATTGCACAGTTATGCAAGTGGGCACAAAAGCTTTAATGTGGATGAGGAGTTTTATTCAAGGCAAGAAATCTGTAAATACAGTGGGTGGGTTTTTAGAAGATTTGAGGGGAGGGGGCAAAGGAAATAGGAGAAAAAGTGCTTCTCTATGGGGGGATCTTGAAAGGTAAGAATATTTTTGACAAAAATAAACTTACTTTGCTTTGTGTACTTTGGCTTTTGGCTTATAAGGAAGGGAAACCAGTTCTTTCTAAAAACAAAATAAAACAAAACTCAAAAGAGGAAAATTTTTACTTGCATGGACTGACATTTCTTACTTAAAAAAAAAACTGAGGTATAATTATCACAGTGTTTACACAGACTATCTTCTTAAATCTGGAAACCCTGGGATTAGAAATATTCCAGATTAAGATTTTTGGGGTTCATTCAGGGGAGCAGGTGTTTGTACACCTGTATGTTTATAGGGTGCTATTCTTGTTTTACTATTTTATTATGTTTCTCTTCATTCAGCATTTGTTTTTGTATGGTGTAAACAAGATCAATCATTGTAAAACAAAGATTAGCACTGCAGTGGCCCATGTGAGTATCTGACAGTTTTTATCAAACAGGACACCAAACCTGCTGGCATCACCTCGTTTCTATCCTAGCAGAGCTGCATACTCTGGAGATTTGATTTCTTAGGGATGACCAAAGTGCCTGATGTCTACCCCCACACCAGTGGATAGATGGCTCTGGACCATGAGTATTTAGATTTATGGGGACAATCCATAAAACCTCTGAGGATTTGCCATAGTTCCCTCCCTCCTCAATGATAGATTTATTTGGATGCCTCCTCAGTCTTACCAAGATCCTTTCTTCTCTTTGTTTTCTTAAGAGTTGTAGAATCTCATCTCTCCTTTTAGCCTGTTTAAAGGGGAAAAAAAGTGGGTGAGTTTCTTGACTCAGTAATAAAGATTTTGTCTGTAAAGAGTAGATTTTTTTTTTTTTTTGCATTTCCTTCTGGTATTCTTTGGTAGAATTTAAAAATATTTGTTTTCCATGATAGATTCATACTTTTCCAGTGTATTCCAGAGAATCCTGGTTTACAAAATAATGTGGTTTTGATACTCAGTGGAAGGGTGTTTTCTTGTGCCCATCCAAAATCTAATAAAAACTTTTATTAAGACTTTATTACTACATGAACCATGCTAAGAACTTAATGTACATTATGCCATTATTTTCTTTTAATAACTCAGAAGTTATTATACCACTATTACCCCACTTTACAAAGGAGGTAACTAGGTTAAGTAACTTACCCAAGCCATGAAATGACAGAACTGGCGTTGATCCCAGCTCTGTTTGACAACAAAGCCCCAGCTATTGTCCACCCCACTAAATTGCCATTAAATGGTAAGATCAGCAAACTCAAACAGCGTGCCACAACCCAAACCCGTGACGGGACGACTCTGAATAGCTTACGCATGTACTCTCATTCTCTCATCTCTCTTGCCTTCGATATTGAGACATGGACACTCTCAGTTAAGTTTTCCTAAGTGTAAAAAACTAATTTACTGCAGGCATGAAGATTGATAAATCTGTATCTCAAGATATAGACTATAAAAAAAGAGACAAAAATAGGTCCAAAAATTCTTTCATAAAATCTGGTTATTTTCAGTTTTGGAAAGCCAGGCAGAAAATCACATCTGGGGACGCCTGGGTGGCTCAGCAGTTGAGCGTCTGCCGTCTGCCCAGGGTGTGATCCCGGAGTCCTGGGATCGAGTCCCGCATCAGGCTCCCTGCATGGAGCCTGCTTCTGTCTCTGCCTGTGTCTCTGCCTCTCTCTCTCTGTGTCTCTCATGAATAAATAAATAAAACCTTAAAAAAAAAGGAAAATTGCATCTGCAGTATTTGAGGACAAAAGAAAAACCTGAGAATCAGACAAATAAAATATGTACCTTCAAGTGGCCAAATAAAATGAAAGGAGCTCTGTTTAGACTCAGGCTAGAAGAAAGAGATAACTGAGCATAGATACAGATTTGTTGTAGCCAGGTAAAAATTCGAAGTCATCCGTCCATTCAAGTTTACTAAGTACTACGCTATTTTCCTGGGGCTGCCCTAACAAAGTACCATAAACTGGCTGACTTAAGACAACAGGTATGTATTGTCTCACAGTTCTGGATGCTTGAAGTCCAAAATCAAGGTGTTGGCAGGGCCATGGTCCCCACTGAGATGTGTAGATGTGTAGGGGAGCCCTCCTTTGCCTCTGGTGGTTGCTGGCAATCTGTGGCATCCCTTGCTGGCAGCTGTGTAACTCCAAACTCTGCCTGCATAGGCACATTCCTTTCTCTCTGTGTGTCTCTGTCTTTTCGTGGCTGTCTTAGAAGGACACCCCACCCTCCTCCAGCAATAACTTACCTTAACTAGTTCCATCTATAGCGACTCTATTTCCAAATAAGGAGACATTCTGAGGTCTTGGGGATGAGGACTTTAAGGTATTGTTTTAAAGGGGAGACACATTCCAAACCATAAGGAGTACTTCTGATGTAACATTTCTGTGCTAGGGGCTGTACAACACAATTCCTGCCTGCAAGGTCATTACAGAGAATGGTTTCAAATGTGCTACAATGCAGATGGTATAGGATGTAATCCAAGACCTGAAGAGAGACCCTTAATTCAGACCAGGGTGAGTATGTATCTACGGGGAGAAAGATGTCCCAGAGAAGACAAGCTTGTTCCTACAAATGGTAATCACCAGAGGAGCAATAGAGACAGGATGGTGATACAAGACTTTGAGGCAGCAGAAAGAGCGCGTACAGAGCCTTGGAGGCAGCTGCATCGCTAAGTGGTTTCTCAGGAGGAGTCCTCCGCCCGGATGCCTGCAGGAGAAGCTACTGATCTTGGGTGTGCTCCACAGAGACACTTGAGAGGGAGAGCCCATACAGGGCAGGAGCAATCAGCAGCTGGGGCAGGTGCACCTATGCCTTGGCTTTGTATCATTTTGTTCATGTCCTATGAATCTTGCCTTTTATAAGTCTATGACGTTTTTATTTTGGGACAGGATTTCTACCTTTTACTTGAATTTTAGGTCTTGTATACCACTGCTATTGAAAGAGAAATAATCCAGGGTACTTGTAAATACCAAGCTAAATTTCATACTTGTTTACTTGCCAGGGACTGAATAAAATAATGTCTGTGGATAAGGACTTCGGATGTTTTCAACATAGGGATTCAGAGTTGGTGTCCTTTCTAGCTTTTCCATTACACATGTACTTAGTGGGAATTAACTGCTCCCATACTGTGATTCCATAGCACTTTATACCTTTTAGGTATTGCTCTTACTTTCCTTGTTTTATCTCATAATTGCTACCATGACTCTTTCAGAGTCTATTCATCATTTTATCCTTCCTTAGGGCTTAGCAGAGCCTTGCAGATGATAGTCAATGAATTTTTGTTGAACTGATTGTGGCATAATGTCTGAATGATATCATTGCACTAATACACACAATTATTAGCCTAAAAAATAAAAAAAAAGAAAAAAGAAAAATGTTTTAGGTAGTGAAATTAAACAATGGATATATCTTAAAACCCTAAAAAAATCCTAAAAAAACCCCCAAAACTATGTGATTATTTTGTGTGTAAAGCACACCTAAGCCTGGGTAGCCACAGGCAAATTATATTGTTGTAACACTTCTAATATACAAATAGACACATATTTAGTTACAAGATCTAAAATACTATTAAAATTAAAAATTCATTTGTCTTGAAGAGAGAGATGCATCTATTCTATGATTGGTGCAGACCAAACGCTTATTCACGGTAGGAGAGTCAGAACAGTCACTGACTCTGGAGTTTAGCCAGCACTGAGGCACCAGCATCATGGTGTAGAGTGAGTTCTCCTGGCATGTGTAACCTGACCAAGGGCTCCAATTATAGACTTTTTTTTAATTTTAGAGTGGGGTAAAGAGCAGATGGCTGGGGAACCTCTAGAACCTGACTCAGTCTGTGGCTCCTAGCATCATCCCCGACCCCTGCTCACCTTGTCCTCTGGCCCTTTTTTTCTTGGTAAAAAATAAACAGATTTTATGTTAAAAAAATGCATTTTTTTCTTTTGACTTTAGGTCCTTTTTTATTATAATGGCTTTTAGTACCAAACCAGTTTTATAATGCACCAGAAACAAAGCTTTCAAATATGATTTGATTTCTGCTTCCTGGACATGTTTCCTGGGAATGAATAAGAAAACTTCTGTAGGCAGTTTTGTTCTGTCACCAGAACAAAAACACTGCCAACTATTCTAATAAATCTCTGCTTTGATAACTAAATAAATTCAGTGATAAGAAAAAATCCTTACAATTTACCTTGTTAGTAGGGATAAATGATTTACTTGTTAATTTTATAACAACAGGGATACCTGGGTGGCTCAGCAGTTGAATGTCTGCCTTCAACTTAGGGCATGATCCTGGGGTCCTGGAATTGAGTCCCATTATCAGGCTCCCTGCATGGAGCCTCTGCCTGTGTCTCTGCCTCTCTTTCTCTGTGTCTCTCATGAATAAATAAATAAATAAAATCTTTAAAAAATTTTTATAACAACAAAAGAATAACCATTTCTAATCACAGTGTTTTGATTATGGCCATTAATGGAATATTATATTTACAAGGGGTTTTAGTAATAAAATTTATTAATTCTTAAAATAATAATATAGGGAGATCAGAATTTTAATATTTTAACATAATATTTTCTTATATATTTATACATTTAATTTATATTATTTAGGGCAGCCCAGGTGGCTCAGTGGTTTAGTGCCACCTTCAGCCCAGGGCATGATCCTGGAGACCGGGGATTGAGTCCTACGTTGGGCTCCCTGCATGGAGCCTGCTTCTCCCTCTGCCTGTGTCTCTGCTTCTCTCTCTCTCTCTCTCTCACTGTGTCTCGCATGAATAAATAAAATCTTTTAAAAAATTTATATTATTTATATACTATTCTTGAAAAAAATCAATTATGGAATAAAAATTGATTCCAGGAAATTAGGCTATGATAATATAAAAATTTAATATCGCGTAGATGGTTAATGAATTTTAGTGTCACATCAAGGATTCTTAGTTCTTTTTGTTTTTTTAGGGCCAAATGACTTGGGTGGCCACACAGATTATGGAGCCAAACATTTGGGTTTGAATCTCAATTCTGCTGTACGATTAATGGCAAATTAATACCTTCACTATCCCTCCTGGTTTCTCCTTTCTTCCCTCCAACTGTAATCACTAATCCACAGGTTAGAGGTTTATGATCCAAGTAAATCCAAGAACTACTTTCTGAGCCTTGGATATCTCATTTCTAAGGAAAGTTGTTGTGAAAATTAAAGATCATGCAAACACTTCTTAACATTCTGCATGGTATTTGGTAGATATTTAATAAATGGTAGCTATTATTATTATTAGAGAAAACTTTCCTTCTAATGTTTTCAAAATGTGGAAGAGTAGGAAAAAGAGGAGAAGGATAGATTGCGTACCCTCTGTGCACAGCTGTGGAGGGTACTGATGCCTCCACTTCTGGCCTATGGACGAGCTGGTGGATAGAGTTGGGTGGAAGAAAGGGTGAAATGAGGAGGGATACCCAAGAGATTATTTGCCCTTGAGTATGTAGTGCAAATTCCTCTGCCCACAAATTCTCCAGTGTATTATAAGCTTTCTCCTTAGTTAATCTTCAGTTATATAAAAGAAACTCTTAATAAACACTAGACTTTAAAAGAAAGGTCCTTTCTTCTCAAGACCTGGTTCTCATGTGAAAAATACATTTCTTCTTTGGATTATGACTGAAATTTGTTGAGTGAAACATTCATCAGAAATAGCATATGTGGGGGCACCTGGGTGGCTCAGCCATTGAGCCTCTGCCTTTGGCTTAGGTAATGATCCCAGGGTCCTGGGATCAAGTTCTGCATCGGGCTTCCTGCAGGGAGCCTGTCTCTCCCTCTGCCTGTGTCTCTGCCTCTGTACTCCATATCCTATGTTCTTCTGCTAGATCCCTTTGAACACATCCTAGAGATTTTGGAATAAACACACACTCGTGCATGTGCACATGCATGCGTGCACACACACACACAGAGTGATAAATGGTTACTTCATTCAGTCTTCATTTTGAAAATGAAGAATAATTAGGATTAACCATGGTGACTAAGACAAGAATAGTGTCTACTCTCAGAAAAATTTATATTCTAAGTAGAAAATGAGTGCTATGGTAATAGAGAGTAGGGTTCTAATCTAGCTTGAGGTCAGCTTTGATCAAAGTTTATTTAATGGTATCATGTAGCACTTTGCAAAAAGTATATTAAAGGATAAAGAATAGTTGAATCACAGTAGTACCTTTTATTTTTTTAGGTAGGCTCCATGCCCAGCCTGGAGCCCAACACAGGGCTTGAACTCAAGACTCTAAAATCAAGATGTAAGCAGAGACCAAGAGTTGGACACTTAACTGACTGAGCCATGCAGGCATCCCAATAGTAGTACTTTTAAACTGATGAGCTTTCTAAGATCTTATTTAATATAAATATTTATGATAGGATTTTTTGATTAAAAGTTAACTATTCAATGGGAATTACATTCCAAATTTAGAATATCATTTAGACAGAGCCAAGGCTCTGTGGTTTAACAGAGGTTAAGAACATTATCTGACTTTTTTCCTTGAGGCTCCTAAATTTAAGTTTTAATTCTAGACCCATGATTAGGAGTCCAATATGAGCAGTAGGGAATTTCAGCTCTTACTCTACAAATGTCATCCTCAGTAGGTTCTCTTTCTCTTCCACGTTACAAGTGCTAACTTGAGGAAAGTAAGAATTCTCATTGACTTTAGGTAAAACAATGCATTGGCAGTAAAAAGTCTCACATCTGGGCTTGATTCCAAAAGGCGGTATCTACCTGCTAGCTTGCTGATTTTGATAATGCCTCCACTTTGAATTTACTCTATAGCTTTACTATCATTCCCTGTGCCTGTTAGTTGAAATCTGATTTGTAGATGCTACAATTTCCATATAGTAAATTATACCTACCATATAGTAAGATACAGAACTCCTGGATCTCGAATGATCTACTATATACCTTGAAAGACAGCCCGAATAATCAGTGAAAAGGCTTTCTCCAGAGGAATTTCAGAAGATAAACCTAAGAGCAGTAATCTATGAGAGTGGATGGAAGATGTCAGAGGGTTATTAGCTGGAGGAGAATGCTGACTAGAAGGGCAAAGATGCGTATCTCAGCACCTTTCATACCTCCTGGAAATTGCTTGATCCTGGCTTAAGTCCCATAGCCCTGACATATATAATTTTCATTTAAAAATGACAGCTTGCTAAAATGAGGAAAACATATCAGTCATTACATAAGAGAGAGTCAATACAATTTTTCTTAAATGTAGGTTTCAATAAAATATTAACTTATCCATTGTGAAGAATAAAAAAATAGATTTTTTTCTTGGTTCTGCTACATATTTTTTCTTAGTTCTGCTACACATATTTTAATGGAAACCAATAATAAGTACCAGAAAAGTGTAGCCCTTATTTTAAAATCTTCACACAAAATAAATGCATGAAAGTAAAAGAAGTGATTTTTAAAAATTGATTAAGGCACTTATTTTTTAAAAGGCTGTGAGATTTGAATTTTAATGTTGAGAAAAACAGGAGCCTGAAAGAACATTGCATTTCAAAATTCAATAGAGTATATGTGATTGAATGATATATTATTGATGATTCACTCTGAGATAATTACCAAGGCTTGTCCTCCACAAACAAATTACTGAGTCTTCAGGATTTCCATCATATCGATATATATTTAGATAAGATGAATGGATTAATAGCACTGACCTCCTATTTCCAGTGTGTCTTTCCTGTCCTGCCCATTAGGCTATAGGAAGGAAGGTGTAGGGGTTAACTCCCAAATCTCATCCCTGGTCCTTCCCTGAGTTTCAGGCCTATCCAACAACTCCACCTGCTCATCTCAAAGGCACTGAATTGGTTAAAGTCTCAAACTGGTTAAGTCTCAACTGAATTTTTAACCCCGCCCCTCTCCAACAAAACAAAATACCAGTGTAACACCTGACCTCTGTCTATCCCTTGTGTCAGAGAATGGCACCTGTTGTATAATCCAGAGTACTATGAGTTACCTTTGATAGCTTGCTTGGCCTTACTTTTCATATCCAATGTATAATTGAAGACTTAGCTATTGTACTTCCTAATACTCACTCACCTCCTCTTTTCTAATTAATCAATCTTACCATCACCTCCCAGCGGGGTGATTGCAATGTCCTCCACTCTGGTTTGCCCTCTTCTGCTCTGGCCACTTTTGATCCATTCTTTGCTCCATCATACATATTTCAGTGGAAACTATTCTCTATATTTTAGTATCCTGACTTTTGCAAACAAATCTGGTATTATCAATCCCCAGTGTCAGACCCTTCAGTGGCTTCTCATTGTTCTTACCATGGCCTAAACTTTGCATTACCTCACTGATCATTCAGCTTCTGAAATGGATTTTGGATTTGGATTTTGAAGCATAGGATCTTTGCAGAGCTGCCTCTGCTGTCTGGAATGCTCTCCCATTGCTCCCTCCACCCCTTCTTCTGGCCTATGCCCATTTCTCCTTCAAATCTCAGCTTGTCTTTGCAGAAATCCTTCCTGTTCCCTTGATTGGATCAATACTGCCCTATTATCTTGATGAAATCCCAATAGTTCATTTTTGCTTTTGTTTCTCTTGCCTTCGTGGTTGTATCTTGCAAGAAGTTACTGTGGCCAAGTTCAAAAAGGGTGTTGCCTGTGTTCTCCTCTAGGATTTTGATGGAATCTTGTCTCACTTTTAGATCTTTCATCGATTTTGAGTTTATCTTTGTGTATGGTGCAAGAGAGTGGTCTAGTTTCATTCTTCTGCATGTGGATGTCCAATTTTCCCAGCACCATTTATTGAAGAGACTGTCTTTTTTCCAGTGGATAGTCTTTCCTCCTTTGTCTAATATTAGTTGACCATAAAGTTGAGGGTCCACTTCTGGGATTCTCTATTCTGTTCCATTGATCTATGTGTCTGTTTTTGTGCCAGTCCCACACTGTCTTGATGACCACAGCTTTGTAGTACAACCTAAAATCTGGCACTGTGATGACCCTAGCTATGGTTTTCTTTTTCCCCCTGGCTATTCAGGGTCTTTTCTGATTCCACACAAATCTTAAAATAATTTGTTCCAACTCTCTGAAGAAAGTCCATGCTATTTTGGTAGGGATTGCATTAAACGTGTAAATTGCCCTGGATAACATTGACATTTTCACAATATTAATTCTTCCAATTCACGAGCATGGAATATTTTTCCATCTCTTTGTGTCTTCCTCAATTTCTTTCAGAAGGGTTCTGTAGTTTTTAGGGTATAGATCCTTTATCTCTTTGGTTAGGTTTATTCCTAGGTATCTTATGCTTTTGGGTGCAATTGTAAATGGGATTGACTCTTTAATTTCTCTTTCTTCAGTCTCATTGTTAGTGTATAGAAATGCCACTGACTTCTGGGCATTGATTTTGTATCCTGCCACACTGCCAAATTGCTGTATGAGTTCTAGCAATCTTGGGTTGGAGCCTTTTGGGTTTTCTCTGTAGAGTATCATGTCATCGGTGAAGAGGGAGAGTTTGACTTCTTCTTTCCCAATTTGAATGCCTTTTATTTCTTTTTGTTGTCTGATTGCTGAGGCTAGGACTTCATCAAGATAAGAAGCTTTTGCACAGCAAAAGATACCGTTAACAAAACTAAAAGACAACCTACAGAATGGGAGAAGATATTTGCAAATGACATATCAGATAAAGGGCTAGTTTCCAAGATCTGTAAAGAACTTATTAAACTCAGCAGCAAAGAAACAAACAATCCAATCATGGATTGGGCAAAAGACATGAACAGAAATCTCACAGAGGAAGACATAGACATGGCCAACAAGCACATGAGAAAATGCTCTGCATCACTTGCCATCAGGGAAATACAAATCAAAACCATAATGAGATACCACCTCACACCAGTGAGAATGGGGAAAATTAACAAGGCAGGAAACCACAAATGTTGGAGAGGATGTGGAGAAAGGGGAACCCTCTTGCACTGTTGGGAATGTGAATTGGTGCAGCCACTCTGGAAAACTGTGTGGAGGTTCCTCAAAGAGTTAAAAATAGATCTGCCCTACGACCCAGCAATTGCACTGCTGGGGATTTACCCCAAAGATACAGATGCAATGAAACGCCGGGACACCTGCACCCCGATGTTTCTAGCAGCAATGTCCACAATAGCCAAACTGTGGAAGGAGCCTCGGTGTCCATCGAAAGATGAATGGATAAAGAAGATGTGGTTTATATATACAATGGAATATTCCTCAGCCGTTAGAATGACAAATACCCACCATTTGCTTCAACGTGGATGGAACTGGAGGGTATTATGCTGAGTGAATAAGTCAATTGGAGAAGGACAAACATTATACGGTCTCATTCATTTGGGGAATATAAAAAATAGTGAAAGGGAATAAAGGGGAAAGGAGAAAAAATGAGTGGGAAATATCAGAAAGGGAGACAGAACATGAGAGACTCCTAACTCTGGGAAACGAACTAGGGGTGGTGGAAGGGGAGGTGGGTAGGGGGTGGAGGTGACTGGGTGACGGGCACTGAGGGGGCACTTGATGGGATGAGCACTGGGTGTTATTCTATAGTTGGCAAATTGAAACACCAATAAAAAATAAATTTATTAAAAAAATACTGCCCTATTAAATGTTGTCTTAACATCATATATAATTCTTTCACTAATCTCTCTCCCTGAGTAGACAGCAAGTTCATATAAGGATAGAGTTTGTGTATTTAAAACATGTTGGACTCCATCATCTGACTCTAGTGCCCAGCACAGTTGCTAGGTACATAGAGGTATTCAATAAAATTTGTTGAATGAATCTTGCCCAATTCTTCCAATCAGATTCTCCTAACTTTTGTCTTCATGATTATTTTTCCTATATGGCTTTGCTTGGCCCTTCTTGCCTGGGCTTAGCATTTCCTCTTCAACTTAGATCCTTAACTTGTCTACATCTCTTTTAAGGCTACAGAGTTTTCAGCTGCTTTGGGCAAACATTGAGTAAAATTCAGCCTGGCGCCACATGACCCTATGTTTCAGTGTGGAGTCTTATCTCTATGAAGTAAGACCTACACAAAGTCCAATCCAACCTCACATTATAGGCTAGTGTCTTACCTGCATCAAGGTTACATTATGTCTACTGGCAGCATTTATAGTCATTAACTCCAGAGAATGTAAAGATAATATATAAAACATTATAACCATCATTAAAAATGATGGTTTTTTTCTTTGTTTTTAGTTATTCTGTGCTCTAAAATGTACCTTTATAATAAAAGTTTCAAGGTTTAGATATACTATCCTTAATAAAAGGTAAATTTTTCTAATAAATGACTAAATTACTGTAACAATGAAAATATACTTTTACCTAACAGAATCAATTGTTTGTAAATTGATTTTTTTTTTTTTTTTTTGAGAAAGAGAGCATGTGAGTGGAAGGGGTAGATGGAAAGGGAGAGAGAGAATCCCAAGCAGGCTCCATGCTCGGCACGGATCCTGATGCGGGGCTTGATTTCATGATCCAGAGCTGAAATCAAGAGTTGAACGCTCAGACCAACTGAGCAAATTGATTTTAAGCATCTTTTGGCTTGGCCCAATTTTTTCTTCTATATTAATGGCTTTAAAATAGTTTTCTTGGTATGGCAGTAGGGGAATAACACAACTGTTGAGCAATGTGATTGTTGAGGGGAAGGATTTATACTTCTAGGACTTTGTTTTCTTTTTTATAGCAAAGCCTCTCCCTCGTACCAAAGTTCCAGCATGTGGAATACTGTCTTGTGCCCTGTGTCCAATTTCTTTCTTGTTTCCTTGTCTAGTATCCCAGGTATTCTGGGACAGTGGTCCTGTCTTATTTTCCACCCCTGACCCTGTATGCTAATTCCCATGGCAAGGTTTCTCTTATAGGCTTTGAACCTTGGCACCATGACTTTCCATTTCTCTCTGTTGCCTTTTCCTGGTATCACTTCCTTTGGAGAACATACAATGCTCATCAACTATGGCTTTGTTCTGTGACCTGCAGACTCTATTCCACTATTGTCTTGTCATTTATTTTAAACATACATAATCTTTTTGGGCTTCATTCTGCATTCAATAGCTTCATT